>NC_135773.1:19639521-19891843 GCF_028453695.1 Augochlora pura
CCGTTTGCATGTAAAACTGCTCTCCGAACCATTCTCTGTGCATTTCCAGATAACTGCAATAACATAACTTAGTAGTTGATTTTGGAAAGTAAAAACGATAATTAAAGTGCATTGAATTACCTGAGAAACATATCTAAAAACTTTAAGAGAACTTTTAATTTTTTGTTCGGTATGTCAGCCGATTGTAGTAGGTCTGGTAACTTAACTGAAGATTAAAAAATTTATTAAATCAGTTATATTAATTAGATAATTTCTTTTTAAATTACGCACCGAATAGTCGAGTTAAATGAATAGCACCGTAATAAGTAGAAGGATTGGGGGGACCTTCAGTCTTTGATGATTCAGGCATTAATCTCCATTTATTAGCTTGTTGGAGCAAGGCATTGACTTGCGCAGATGTAACAACTGGTATTCTCAGTGTTACACCTCGCGGGCTAGAACAACGAGAGCTTGTACTTGCAATACTACAAAAACAACAAGAAAAAAAGAAATTAACAAATCTGTAACTACAAAATAAAATGTAAAATTTTTCAACTCGTTAACGCTTTTATTATATTAAAACATATGTTCACCTTGATAAATTGCCTGTGTCTGGTTTGATTTCTTCATACGATCTCAGTTGTCTATTTTCATCGACAGAGCTCACTCTGCACGATCTAAGTTTTCTTTTAGAACCTGCTATGGTCTTTGATGCATTATCAATTTCTGGATCATGTTCTTGAAATGGTGGTAAATGAGCATATTCAGTATCTTCATACTCTTCTTTAACTAATACTTCGGAACTCCTTGAAATTACATTAATTTAGTATTTTTTAGAGTTTAAAAAGAGCAGAACTATAATAAATCGGAACATGTCAAAATTTCAATCTTACTCAATTGGTTCTTCTTTTACGAGCGTCGGATGTTCACTATATAAGAAAGATGATTTCAAATTACAATACTGTTCTCGTTCCTGCCTATATAGCAAAAGATCATGTAATGTGAAATCAAAATATATACGTAATCCATCCGCAACTTCTCTACATATGTTTATTTCGTTTATTGTTTTTTCTATCGTATTATTCGTTTTGTTTCTTTGAGGCTTTTCCGGAATGTTTGTTAGTTGTGTTGTTGTAAAGTGCTGTACCCACGATTCCAACATATTTACAACAGTAGGCTGTGCTGGTAGTACAGCTAACTGAAATCCACATGTGACTTAATATTTAAAAATATTAGATGAAATTTCATACGTATTTACAGAAAAAGTTACCTTATTTTTGTTAGTTATGAGATCATAATCTTGATCTAAAATTCTTCTTAACATTGTACCTATGTCAAGATCAATTCCTGGTTTTACACTGGCACCAGATTGGCTACCACCACCACTATCTTCGTCATCACTTGTTTCTCCAACATAGTCAGAACTACTTTCTGTATCCTCTTCAGTAATAACTTCCTTTAGTAGCAAAAATAGTTTTTACTTAATTTGATACATTTTAATATATGTAGTGATTATTTAATAGTCAATTAATTAACAGACTTCTGTGTCATAATCTGCATGTTGCCCTGAGCTACCATCTTCCGATGATCCAGTTGTTGCTGATGTTGCTCGACTCCCACCACTTCTTGCTCTTCTTCGTGGTTCTTGATTTTCAGTTTCGTTTAATCGATCAGATAGCTTGTGACTTCTTTTTTTACGCTCTCGTCGATATAAATAAGCACCCCTATTTTCAATCACATTAATATAATAAACAGTAACAATAGCAGCAGAAAAATTACACTAATCAGATTGTATTGAATACTTACAACTGTAATTGTGCTTTCTGGGCTAAGTCTCGTTGAAGTTGACGATTTTCTTCTGTATCTTTTAACACATATTCTTCTGTTACACAACGATCCCATGAGGAATTCCACCCCTTTTTAAAAATATTTTAAATAACATGATTTTATAATTTATAGTTGAAATAAAAAAATGAAGTAATTGTACAGTATTTACCTGGAAATGTATTAAATATTCAACAGCTTTTCTTCCTCTTTGATCTTTATTAACTATTACATCAAGTACCTGTAGAAAAAGTGTAAAATGAAGCAAATTGCGTAAATGATCGATAAACGTAATTTAAACGTAATTCATTTTGTTTTGAAGGCATACCTTTGAGTCATACAGTACTTTTGCTTTTGTAGGATCAGGTTCATAACAAAGAACTTTTTCACCATCACAGAATTTAAATTTTGGTCCGCGGGTAGAAACCATTCCTCTTTATTAAACCTCAAAATGAAATATCAAACTAATTTCACAAATGATAGTGTAGCACTGCAGATAGTTGAATAATATTATTTAGACTGACATGATAACCTAGTCCATCAACTGTCGAATCAACAAACATTGACACCTACACAGATACATATAACATTATTAATATAATCTGTTTCTGTTTGGAGTGTTACACAATATGGATTATTGATTGCATTTAAGTCGCAGATGATGTGCTGTCAATAATATATCGATACAAATTTAAGTCTCCCGGTATTAAATTTGCTTACAAGATTACGTTGGTTAGTTTGTATACAACTAACCTAACGTGAGTTCAAATTTAAGTGCGGTACGGCGCAATATTTGAAGGAGTTATGAGTTTCCAACGCGCCAGGAAAAACTAAAATTACATACATTTCATGGAAATCAGCATGTACAGAAATTGTACGTCTCATTATGCAAATATATGTTGCATATATAATGTTGTATTTATAATTGGTATAATTAATTTAAAAAAGTCTCCCCAATTAATTTTTTATATGAAAAAATTGTTCATGAATCGTGGACTATCAGTAATGTTGAGCATGACACAGAAATTGGGAACATATTCTAGAGTCTCTCGAATCTGAGACAGACAAACATTTTAGGTTGATGGCTAAAAGTTTTGAATGATATCGGTAACAGAATTTGCAACTCGAAATCCTATGTGGAGCTCGAACAATTTGTCCATCTTGGTTAGGATCTGTACTATGGATGCTAAATTTGTATCTCGATTGTGCATCTTATAATTTCTACTGATCGAAGTTCATGCAATGGTTTGCGAATATTTCGACTAGAGGGAGCTGTGTATGATTAACAAGGAGGGGTAGGATCAAGCACTTCATACCTACCAGTTTTCATAGATCCATTTGTAATAGCGTAGGTAACTGTTGTGTATATATATAGTGTGGTTTGTTTCGAAACGGGTTCGGTGTTATTTTTCTTGTTATATATTCATGCGTTCTGATTCGGTGAAAGTAAAGGATTCGAGTTGTTTCGTTCTAAGTGTTTCAAGGACGCGGGAATTCCTGACAGTGTGCAAGAATTAAACATTACTTCGAAACAGTCAAGTTTATAGATCAACCTGTAACGAAAGGTACATTGATATGTATATTCTACACAGAAGCAATAACGTGACAATCTATCGTTTTCTAGAAATAATGAATTGATAATATGCAGATGCACGCAACTGATATCAATATGATGCAACGAACAAAGTAACAGTATTTCAATCATACATGAAGCATGCTAAATAACTTTTTCCCGCTAGTTTATGCCACTGTGCAGAAATAGTATTGAAGTTACAGGTCATGAATACATAAACTTTCAACGTTGTAACTCCTAAAAATATTTCAGGAAAAGTAAATTCGTTTTGGAGCATACGTGTATTTCAACGCGCAAATATTGTAAATCTGTTACTAAACATATTGGGAATAAATATTTGGGAACCTTTACCACGTATCACGTTCTCTAGACCGGTTCTACGTGCTCTGTAACATGTCTATTTCTTGCGTGTCACATTTTGCGCGGTTTCTGTTCACGGTACGAGTCGTTGATTCTGGAGCTTTAGTAGCGATAACGTGACACAATCGAATTCACCGCCCACAACCGTAAATACATATACGAGCGACACACTCGTACATATGCAATTCGATTCATTTGCTCGTACGTTGCTCTCGCTCGTACAAACCTGTCATTCGCTATTTTCAGGCAAGATGACTTCACACCATAACATTAAGTAATTTCTGTGGTATGACACTAGGATTGGCATAATTACGTTGAATAATCTTGATCCAGGAATAAACCCGGTCATCCTATAATTTTATCCGATGATGATATGCAACGCGAGACTGCATGATGATTTCTACTTGATTCGGCATTTTTCGCGTTCCTTTTCTTCTTGCAATTGATTACAAATTTTCCATTCGTTTATCGTATGTCAAGTTAAATGAGCAAATCGAATTGTTTCATGAAGATAAAGTAGGAAGTTGGGTAATCGAGGTTATTCAACCGAAGGACTTGAATGACATTTGATTAATGATTAACGCGGCATAGGAAATTCAAACGACGATTAATAGCGAATTTATCGATCGTGTTTACATGGTTGGCAATTTCAGCCGACTGTATATTCTAAGATCTGAATGAGTATGTTGTTTCGTAAATCAGTCTCAAATTCGAAGGACACTTTGTATTTTGATGAATTCTTATTCTTTTTGTTTGTTTGAAAGTCAACGTATGTACGTAGGTCATGTAACGGAAATAGAGAGCAAACGATCCATATCGTTACAAAAGAGAAATGTTACTCTGTTTTCCGTAAAATATTGCTACTACATGGGGCAAAAATAGGTCCTTTTTCTTTTTTTAAAGTACAGTTATTTTAGGTGACATTTGTCAGGATTATCGAACGTGAGAATGTAGCCTGACATTTTTACAGTGACCAAATATGATGGACCAAGGATTTCCAGGGCAACATACCACCACAACGACGGTAACGACATCGGTTACTACTACACAACCCACTATTCGATTTGACCCATCTTATACAAGAACATTGCCCGGCATGCTAAAGATTGCTCAAGTGGTAAGTTTATCACAATCGATATTGCACCGTTTTATTTAACTGAGCACCTCGTTACCGAATCGATGCGTAAAAGTTATTATCAAAAGGAACGCCCGGTGTATAATCTTACACACCGTAAACTTACGGTCTTAAAAAAAGTGAAGTAGAAATTTAAAATTTTGCTAAACGATAATCTGTATCTTGTTCAATGATCTTTATCTCGCGGGTAACTGAAAAATTACTCTTTCCTAAAAACTTCTTTGTTTAATTATAAAAGTGAAAAACGGTGGGAAACCCAATATATATAAATAAATATACAGCGGTATAATAAAATATTTAGCGTCCTATTAAAAAAAATTGCTGCCTAGTTTTATTTCTTGAAAAATAATATGAGTAAAAAAATTTATATACACCATTATGTTATTAATAAAAGATATAATTTTCTCCAATCTTATTACTATGCTACACTAATAATCGGTATGTATATGTAGTAGATATTGATATTTATTATCACTTCATTATCATCCGTGATATACAAAACATTCGGCGAAAACCAGAACATTGAATTAATTGTCAGCGAAAAAACTGTAACACATAATTTTAGGAATTGTAACCATTTTTAATAATTTTAATATTGCGGTCAATTAGGGTTTCTAAATCAACAGAAATTTAGTAAAAAAAATCATAAAGTCGATTGATAAAGCGATCAAAACATTATCCCAGTTAAGAGTTTTTATCAGAAATATAAGAATGAGTCATCGATGAATCTTCGTGCTCGCGTTTTACGTGTTTCTTTTTATAATACCGTAATATTCTTACAGGTTTTGAATCTTCTAGGATTCATATGTATCACCGTATCGAGTCAGAGTAACTCGAGCCGAGGAGGATGGTTCAATACAGTGGCAATGGCTGGATTTTGGTTCACAGGAATTTTGCTCGTATTTTATTTGTTCCATATCATCGAAAAATTTTCCAAAATTCCTTGGCTGAAAGTTGTGAGTGGAAAAATTGTTTTATATTTTTTATTTCTACATTTCGTTAAATAAATTTCTTGGGGTAGGAAGAGAAACAGTTTTATTTCACGACGTTTTATATATTAAGGTTTTGATTTGTGCTAGGTATTTCTACAATACGTAAATTGTTTTTTGCAGGAATTTATATTCTGTGCTCTATGGGCGGCGTTTTATGTGCTCGCTGCATCCCTCGCAGCGGACTATGCTAAACACGTGGAATCTTTCGGCGTTGCAGCTGTGAGTACTATATAATGAAATTTTATCTGTAACAAAACTATTTAATTATAATTTAAGTGGGTCATACTGTGTAACATGTGCATCTAAGATGACTTCACTAAAGATAGCCATTCAGATATTCCCTTCAATAGTGATAATGAAGAAGTTGTTTAGGCAGCTACTTTTAGATTGCCTGTAAATTAATATACATATAATAAAAACACATTTTGTCTTTTAGTTCTTTGGATTTTGCGCGATGGTGGCCTATGGTTACGACGCCTGGTTAAAGTTCAAAGGAATTAGGAGTGGTGCCTTAGCTCAGGGTCAGCACACCCCCAAACAAACTTCCACAGTGACGAGTCCTGCGTATTAATTTGGATTCGTATAAGAAAAGAATGGACCAATTTTGAAACATATCGTTGCTTGTACGCATGAGATATATCGGAATAGTAGATCTATCATGTGTGTTGTGCGTTCCAAGCTGTACCTTTCGAACGCAACACACACTACAAAAATAGGGTATGATGGATTTATTAGTTTCACTGACCTTGTCAAATTGAATGAGTTACATGTGTAATCAGCACAAACATACGCACATGTGATATTAGACAAGCACGATATTTGTTTAACCTTGTATCTTTGTACTATAAGGAGATGTTATATCAATATTTTAGTATATGTGTATGTTTTCTCGTCTATACACATGTTAATCGAGTCGTACGATAATTGTATATTGCGTCACGAGTTTTTAACGTACGTCTGTTAGTATTGAAATGATATTTTTGGATTAATAGTATATACATATACATGCGTATATATTGTATATACACATATATACATATGTTTGTATACATGTATAAAAAAAACCGTGTAAGGTATGTTTAATCAGTATTGTGTTCATGTTCAAAGACGACAGGTTTGCAACATTTTTACTCACTTTTGTATTTAATTTTGTACGATGACTCTTCGATCGTATTGCGCCCCATTAATTATACATATAGTGGCAACTAGACAGATAATTATCTAAACTTATTTATAAACTGTGTATATCAAGTGGGAGGAAAGGTTAATGATGGAACATGCAATTCAACAGAGTAAACTATAACTTTTGAACATGTTCAAGTTATCCGAATTTTATCGTTGTTGCGTGTATCTGCGAAATGCCGATAATTAGTGGTAAGGGTAATTTGTTATAATTTATCAATTACTATATTATGCAACGCTATATAATGATATTATGCAAATCTTATTATGTCTCGGTATTTTTATTCGATAAACTTCGTACAGGTACCTACAATCATATGTACACAATATAGAAATACATGCTAAATAATTTAAATACGAATTTTGAATAATGCAAACACAACGACAGTCATCACAATAAAGCTTATGATATTAAGTGATATTACCTTGATGTTTACCCCGGACTTCGTTGTTAGAGAAAATATTATGGGGCTCGTAAGCTCATGTCACTATTAATATGAATATTTTCTTTTTTTTTTTCTTTTAAACTTTTAATTTTGTCTTTAAATTATATTAATATATTTCAACATGTGAATAACGAAAATAACATAAAAATCTTCAGATTTTGACAACAATGGTTCTTGAATACCTATGCTACCGCTTTTGCTTAACAAGAAAAGTATAAGTTAAGGATTCTTACTAATTTTTGATACTAAAACGAGGTCTGCGCGCTTGTTTTTTACCCATGTTAGAGAGATCTATGGTTTTACCATCGGGAAGCACTAGCTTGTTCTCTTGATAATCAACAAATCCGTTCTCATCTTCTTCTCGTTGATCCTCATCGCATCTAATACCTGTTTCGTACGAGTACTCACGACGAATACCGTCTGGATCTATGTACCCGTATTTGCCCCTTGTAATGCAATCGACGCCGATCTGTTCCTCTTTGTACGATCCATCATCGTTCTCAAAGCCCCAGGTGATCGAGCCATCCGGATTGTCATTGCGATAGCGCCTGATGATCTGTTATGAAACGGTACGGTTAAAGTATTTTCTCGAAACAAACATGATTGATGCGTTACATTTAAATTGATCGAAGCGCTGTCTACCACATCTTTGCTAAGTTACTGGCATTTACACTTATACGACTCTCCCTCTATTTCTCGATCCCTACCATTACGCAGGTAATTGCTGCAAGTGCCATGTTCCACTTTTAAGATACTAATGGTATACACAATATTCGTAACGATTTCCTGCTGCGGGAACGTGATATAATCTAATATTTGTAATTGGGTCTCAATTGCTAGTGCAGCACCGGTTGCATGCAATTTTACAGTTTTCACTTTGCTCGATCGTTTTCAACGAAAAGGTCAATAGCACCGAGACCTTTTACACTGAGACAAATTCATAGATAATTTTAATATCTAATGGAATAGATCCGGACAATTATTATAAAGACTATACGAATTTTTAAACTATTGGTGAAAATTCAGAATATATGCATAGATTTTTTCCGATGACTTGCACCGAGTTTCTAAATGCGCTTCGCGAACTCACCTGCGCAACAGGTTTCTTGCTACGTCCATCGTAGACTTGAGATGGCTTCGCAGGTTTCGGAGGTGGTTTGGCCTGTTGTCTGAATGGTTCTTCTATAGGTTTCCTAGGTTTACTAGGCTTCGGTGCAGGACGGTATTGAACAGGCGGGGGCGGTGGTGTAGTTTGTATCTGAGGTCCACCTCTGGCAGTCGGTATAGGTATTTGTTGGAGCGGACGATACTGTATCGGTAGCGGCTGCGGTACCGATCCCAAGTTAGAGCTCCTTGATATCGAGCCGCCAGGTCCGAGATTCGGTATGGCACGCGGTATATTTTCGTCGCTGTTCTCGCGACTCTCCGACTGTTCTTCGCTCAGCTCAACATCGTCATCTTCGTGATCTCGCTGAGGTTCGCGATTACGCGGTTCGTCCTCCGGCTCTTCGCTGACAGGTTTAACAATCGTAGACAACGATGGTCCTGGCGCTGAAGGGAAGGTTGGCCGCAATGGTTTCGGTTGCGAGAACGGTCCCGGACCAGTTATCAAACCATCTTCGGGACCTTTTGGTCTGCAAAGTTCATAAAAATGTGTGACATTATTGCAACGTGAAAAGCCAAGTCATACATTTAAGCGTGCAAATTTATGAACGATGAACAATACCTGAACGGAACTGTCGGTCGTCGCAATCGTTGATTGGCGAGCGCTGCCTGCGTTGGTATCGCTGGTCTAGCAGCTGGCAGTCTTTGAAACCGTGCCGATCTTAGAGAAAGCGGCAATCCTTTTGATGGCAAATTACCATCTACATCCTGCTGATACTGTGCCGATACCAAAGCAGTGAAGCTCACTAACAACTGCAATGAAAATATATGGTTTTGTGATAGATTTTGGTCTGGCTTGAGCCCTTTTGGGAAGACAGAGGTTTGCGGGGATGAAACGTTCTTCCTTTTCAATAGTGGCCTACTATCTGTTTGCGAAATATGCGTGTACAATTAAAAACATGACAGACATCGAGAAACATGTGTTCGATTCAAACGTTTGCAAATCAGCTCAGGAAAAGTCGACCTCCGCATAAACATCTGCGATCCAACGGACGCCCTTTATACGCGTATGAAATTTCTAGATTAGCATGCAAGCGTCCTTCCACGCAATTTTCTCCTTGACTCCGCGCCAGTTCCTTCTCTTTATCTCGTGTTCCGTCTAAATGTCAATTGTTCCAGGTATTACGTGGCCGGCGAACCAATGCAGGTACGCAAGACGTTGCACGACGCTAGGTACAGGTATCGAAATCGAATCGCTTTCTCTTTTCTCCAGCATTCGACGAATTTTACGCGTGCACACGTAACACACCGCACGCGACGTGTCAGTGGAGCACGCGGTCCTAATTATGCGAGTACGTGCTTACAGAAACGCGCAAACCAGAATCCCGAACCGGTACGCGGCTTTTGATATAGGGGACACCCGGTCTCGTTCGTGGAAAACCTGTCGCAACGATATCGAACGAAATCTGGCCAGGAAATAAGAACAATCGATGTTCGGACAGCGTTAAACTGAAACGGATTCGGCGGGTTTCGCGACCTCCCCCCAAACTTTGCGCGGGACTTTTCCCGTATCCGTTCCCGCGCGCGCAAATCTCTCGCGTTACATAAGAATATGAAATACCGGTCGCGTTGTTGCCATTAACGTAACAACTTGTCGCGCCGGTGCTATGTCGAATTATCCGGGGGGGGAAAATTGAAATGAACGAGGCGAGTCGCGCGGGTTATCGACGCGTCGGCGAAGCAACAGGGCGTGAAAGAGGGTGCTAGAAAGTCGCCATTTTCTGCGCCGCACGGGAACGATAAAACCTTGAAGGACATTTAACTCTCGAGCGTGGAAACTGGTCGAAAAATGTTGTTACGGCCACGGCTGGGAATTTGATTTTCTGATCACGTACGTCACTCGGGTTGAGAACAATTTACGGTCTTTAGAACGGAGTTGCTAATCGAATTGGTTTGTTTTTCTTTCGATTCTGAGTTAGTCTGTAAAAGTGTTTCATTATTAGAGCGGAATCACTGATCCGAAGTTAATATCGTCATTCGACAGAAAATCAAGTAATAAGGATTATATGGGAACCGGAAATGATCGGGTGTCGTATAAGAGGACTATTTTAGGACTATACATATATAGACGCGAATGTGACTGTAACAATGTTATTTGATTCAAATTATGTACATGATCATGTTTCGGTAATATCTTCTTCCCTTGTATATTTGGTCTGTGTATCTAAATGTTTAGAATTGATATTAATTAAGTGAGAATTCTTGTCGAGTGCAGGAGAGTAAACGCGACACGCCGCGCCATTTTGAAGTGACAAGGTTAGCCATGTTTACGGTACCAGGGCTAGTCTGTTCTCATCTGTTCTCACTCTGAATGTAGTGCACTAATATGCACATTTTCTGTAACTTTGTACTTGCGTTTGTGTTTCACGCTATTTTTATTTACGGAAACACTTTCCTAGAGGTTTATGGCGCATAAGAAGAAGAAGCTTCCCGCTTGTAACTGGACTGTAATTACCGATGTGTGTAGAAATTACGAAAGGTTACCTTCACTTTTGGGACTGCTTCCTTGAAAAACTCGAAACCAACGAAAATGTTGCTTCGATTGTTGATTAGAATTGTTCGAGCCATACGCAGGCAATTAAACTATACATATTATTGAGATATAAATATTTAGTACTTTTACGTAACTTTTTATTTCGCAACTATGTACATATTTGGATTGTAATGTCTAGAATGACATGAAAAATTTTGAAGTTAACTTTAAATAACATTTTAATACTTTATGAATCTTACAGAAGTATACTCATGAAATGATGTGACTTTTATCGTACAGATGCAAGGATTTATTTGACAATGTCTTTATAACTGCAATTTGCAGAATCTATTAAATTTTCTCATTAGTGAACTATACCTACCAAACTTGCAATCATTTTTCCTAGACATCGTTTCATAAGTTATAGAAAGTGAGGGACGAAACGTATATTAACCCTTAGCACTCGGCGCCATCATGGATGTTACGTGCCAGCGCTTATAAACAATAATATTATTATATAGTATACATATATATATATAACATTGTTATAATAATATTCGATTTATATGAATTTGTAGATATCGAGAAATAATTGCAAGTCGCTAATAAACTTTAATGTTTAGTCATATACTAGAATTACGATGTCCCCTGAGAGGGGACAGCCGAGTGCAAAGGGTTAATGTATATAAATCTGTTTGATCTTAAAAGATTATGAACAAAATTCACGTTATACATATAGGACGATCTGATATTTTATACTCAGCTCTATTCCTTATCTGGAAGACCATACAATTCCTGTCTCTCTTCAATCGTCTCTCCTCTTGATCTCTTCGTTTAAAATAGACGACCAATAGTACTTATACGAACCGTCTAGTCAAAGCGTAAGTGGAAAATGATTGTGAGCCGTGAGAGCGAATTTTAGTGCAACGCATTCTGGGAAACG
Source organism: Augochlora pura (assembly GCF_028453695.1). NCBI lineage: Eukaryota > Metazoa > Arthropoda > Insecta > Hymenoptera > Halictidae > Augochlora > Augochlora pura. The sequence goes on from NC_135773.1 coordinate 19,651,593, forward strand.
TACGAGGGATACAGAAAAACGCTTGAGGTAGCCTTGCGAATTACTCGCGTTTCCGTGGGTGTCTACGGTTCTGAAACACCTTGTATTGTAGCAATCTCTAGCCAAGTCAAGCCGGTATCGGCGTTCGCCATATTCTCTACAGTTCCTGCAGTCCGCAGGAATGCACCGGTCTCGTTGATGCGAGGGGGGAAACAGAAAGAGAGATAGAGAGAGGGAGAGAGAGAGAGAGAGAGAGAGAGAGAGAGAGAGAGAGAGAGAAGGACGAAGACTGACAGAGAGAAGGAAATAGGCGAACCGAGTGGACGTGGATTTGTTTCTTACGGGGCTTGCACTTCGTTCCGAGTCGAAGCACGCGTATATATTTATAGGGAATGCGACGAAAAGTCTACGCGACTTTCTTGCGGAGCACTTTCACTCGGGCACGGCCTACTGTCCGCGCGGCTACTAATTTTCGTCCTTCGTGCACAAAGATCGTTAAGAACGCGTTCAAGATCTTGCTACAATTTCTTCCCACCTTCCCTGCCCGCCTGTCCCGTTTCTTTCTTATTCTCTTTTCACCGGCTCCACAGCCTGTTCATTCACTCCCCCCGCCCCTCCTCCCGCGCTTTCACTTTCTTTCTCGGACGATTTTCATCTCTATTCAGGGCCAGCTTCGCGATCGCCGTCACGTCCTCGTGACGTGAGGTTTTTTTCAATATTACTTATCAGGCTCCCGGTTCCTGGCTTTGATCTCGTCCGACAGGGTGACTCGAGTTCGAGCGAAACAACCAAGGATGCGACTCCGTCGATAAATATGTACACGAGACGTCGACTACTTCGTATTCGACTTGATCTTCCACCTTCCGGCACTGTACAAACTCATTCGTTTCCTTTGGTCTTCGTTCTCTTATTCCCTTTGAATTTTTCTTCGTTCCATTTTTTATATATCTTTGAATTTCATATCGGGAAAATTTGTTTTTTTTTTACATATTTTGACAATTCATGGAAACCGTAAACAATTTAATTGGACAACCTGTCTCCGGGCTATGTATTGCCAGAGCGACGGGAACACATACCTTGGTTCGATCGCATATGTCGACCTAGCAATTATAACGTGATTACGCGTGTCAGCCAAGTCTCGCCATACCACTCTACTTACTTAGTAGGGCAAAATAGTAATAGTTAGAAAGATCCCAAACTTGATAAAGGAAATATGCTGCCCGCTTTTACATAATCCGATTACAAAGTAACAGGTTGGGGCAGAAAGTCTGCTGGCTGAATGCGTGCACACGGACGGACACTGGAGAGGGCTGATCGAAAGGAATGTCAAGTATAATGGAAACTCTATATGTAAGCCGATACACATTTTACATATTGTCTAACAACCCGTCTGTCGACTCGAGCTATCCCAGTGGATCGTTTCTTGACTAGGAGACCTTCTAACTTCACACCCTGATCTATATTTTTTTTCCAGGCAGAATACAGCGTTGTTAAATTACTACACTGTCGCGGTTACCGAATAATATGATCATTGCATCATACGATGGCTATCGTTCATTTCACTCTCATAAAACCGGTTACGGCGACTCCATCTGGCCAGTTGAAAAAATAAGACGAGCAACTCGCGGGCGGAATTGCAATATCTCAATTTGATAAGACCGTAAACATCTTCGAAACACGCGTACTTTCACAGAGTATTTCACTCTGCAGTGAAACAGAAATCTGTTTATTCACCCGTGCGTTACGCACGCTGTACCATTATTGCGACTTTCCTCCATATTTTTAGTATGCTCACGGGCGATATATTATTTTATACTTCGCGGTCGGCGCATCCAGATTTATGGCAAACGAAACAGACTGGAACGGAAGTCTGGGGTGTTTAATACGATACTTTTCGATTTTCCACGATTAACCCAGCGCATTTCTCAATAACGAACGTCGATCGTGTTCTTGCCACTTCATTCTCGTGGTACGGCGATTTCGCTACGGTCCATTGACCACCGTATATTTTGTTAACGCTTTTTGAAAGGTATCCGGCTTCGCAGTCGATTAGAATGCATTGACTCGGGCCTGTACCGCATTAGTTCCGGACGGTATTATAGGAACTGGAAGAAAAGATTGATCTAACATCGACGGTGATTCGTCAAATGAAGCGAGAGTCTCAATGAACATTATTGAATCATTTATTTGTACGAGTAAATCATTCACGCCTGGAAATGTACGATAAATATTATTCGCACGCCGTTACCAGATCGAAAGAAAAACATTTCTGCGGTTCGAGAGAAAATTATTATTGTAGTATAGATAATAGAAGAATGATCGCATCTGGACTTCTTACAACCGGATGACTACGTATTTTCATGCATTTATTGATCTCTTTACTGGTCTTCCAATTACTGAATGGAATTTCACTTTTCGCCAAAGCTGTTAAACTGGGAACTTGTGTTGAATGAAAGAATCGAAATCAAATGAAAGAATTAAAATGAAATAAAACAATTCGTCGAATTTCACCTTCGATCTATCGAAGTGCTCGACAGGGAGAAGGATGTTCTAATTTGACGGAAATAATTGGCTCGCATAACTGTCTCCTTGTTTTAAGACTAACAGGAAGATTGCTGCGAAGACACGTGGGATTCCAAGCGAGCCCGATCACTGTCGCATATTGGCGCGGCCATCGGGAACGCTCAGGGTCCGAGGGTTAAATGGGGTTTGCGATGAAAAGTAGCAAATAAAAAAAAAAAAGAAAATGAACACTTTTGGGTACTCACGATCACTGCGACGCGCATGGCCGTGTCCCGTGGTCCCGTGTTCGCAATGGTGGTCACGCTGGGTGTGGTGCCGGCGCGTTTATGCCTCACACTACCGTGAACGACTCCCCGTCTCCGTGTTCTTATACCTATATCCCCGTTTAAATTCCTATGGTACGAGCAACACGCAGGCCAACTTTCCATCGGCCAGCAGGAATTGTGCTCCGCGCGAATACGAGACCGCGAAACGTTTCGGCATGTCATCCGGTGTTCTCTAATTCCCTTGCTCGCCGTGTATTATCAGTACCCTGACACCCTACGATCATCTTTCTTCCCAGATACGTCATTACCGACTAATTCGCTGGAAGAACCGCTTTGTTCCTTCGTACGACATCTCCCTGAATGTTTATTCCGTGGACTCTAACAACGGCTACACGAACTTTTCTCGGATCCCATAGGAAATTCTAGGGGTTGACGTTTTACAGCGATCTTCGTTTTTGATTTCTTCGGTTGCTGCCGATAGCCTTTGGTAATTTTCTTGCATGATGCAGACACAGGAAGTGTGTGTGTGAAAGTTTAGGAGGTGAATTTGGTGGGAAGCTTCCATTTGATGCGACGCCATGTCTTTTTTTCTAGAGAATCTACGAAAACTTATTCGAACTTGAAATATTCTTCGATGATAGAAAATGTCTTAGCAATGTTTCGTCCTATAATTACCGAGGTTTCATGACTGTTAGCCGACAGATAATGATCGCTTTTTGGTGTTGTGGCACTTCTTCGGGTACTTCGCCAGCCGCAAATTCGCGAAATTTTTGCGCGACATGAACTAATGAGTAGCGGCGAAGTCACGCGTTAATATCTCGCCACACTGTCTGTGAAATGTCCTCCGACACAAACAAATCGAATAATATTTCTATGAAGCATTCACAGTAAAAATAAAGCAAATGTTAAGTGGTAACTTTATTAACCAGGATAAATAGACTAATATAAATGTTAGGATAGTAAAATAGTTACAGTGCCAGATTTAATTTTTATTGATTCGTGCAATTAATCATTTTCCATACGGGTTAGCCGATTGCAGGCGGGACGTATTTGAAAAATAGAGAATTCTGATATTATAGGACCGGATAATCGAGGTTCAACCGTAGAATTTTTCAGATTTCTGCGAGCACCGTAAATAATCACGTTTCGATAACGTAACGCAACGATTCCGTGTGATCGAGGCGAACGTTATTGTTGCCGCAAGAAATGTGCGAATGCTCTGAAATTTCTTGCCCTCGTCCGACACAATTTATCGTGTGTCATTAGGGGGAAACAGAAACCGTCGGCGGACTTTTAAATTGCCAGTCCCATTTCTCCTCGATCGCGTAAGTCCAACGGGACTAGTCTTAATTGTGCCCCGTGCACATAGTAGTCAGACTCGTAGTAGACGCAAGTAGTAAAAGTAGCCATCAATATCAGTTATCGGGAGTTACCTAAGTATTACATCTACCCTGATTTCCGCGATCAGTGAAGCAGGTCGTATTTCCTCGACCACGTGGAATACTTGAAAATCATTTTCGAATGCGGCCAAACTTTTGAAAATATTTATAAATCGGAACAATGAATTCCAGCCGGTCACATTAATCACATATTCAACCGTTGCATTTTGTCTTCGTTACTTTCTCTCGGTGTCCCTTTAAATTTTCAGCATCTTTGTTTCCCAATTGGAGCTTATAAATATTTCATTTCCAAGATACTTTCTACAGCAACGTGCACAAGCTCGGGCATTTAAAATAAAAATTGCTATTTTAGTCCTTGTATAAAATTCACCTCCTAAAATTTAAACTTGCTTCCCTTTGTGTCCGTAGAATCGGCATAATAAAAGTAGAATTTCGTTAGTTAAATATCTCGTAAACCGAACGATGCGACTAAATCTATACGACTCGAAGATCGACTAAATCTATCCGCTTTGTTCTTAAAGTTCATGCGCATCGCTACCACTCCCCTATTAACAACGTCGCATATCGAAATAGTTTTCAACAATGCACTCGTGGACTGAATAATGTGTTTGTATCCGTCGTAATGGTATTAGTGGAAACTGGCTATATATGTGGTTCTCCGCGATATTCTTTGGCCAAAGAGAGCCCGGCGACTTTGCCGCGCGCTTTCTTTCGCTAACGCCGAGAGAATGCTCATGGGTACTTATCGTTGCGGGGATTTCTAGAGGGAGACAGTGTTGGAGCGTTGAATCCAAGGTTAGTGTCAGGGCTAAAGCTGTCTGCACTAATCCTGATTGCGCAAAGGAGACATACGATGCGTCCTATAACTAATGCGAATTTCCTTTCGTATCCTTTTAGCGTGAAATATAAGATGTTTTATATAATATTATTTTCAATTTCTTGCAACCCGTAGAACGATATAAAAGTGGAATAGTTGTAATTGGATCCTTATAGTTCAAAATTATAAAAAGTAAATTTGTTAGTAGATACAGTCGAGTCACTTGTATTCGAATGCTTAATATTGTATTATCCTAATACTAAAACATTCTATTCTGTAATTTAATTCTAGCTCTCTACTAGGTGACAATTTAAATAATCTAAGTAATGCAATGATTAAATAGTAGAACGTTTGGATAGTAGAACATTGTAAAAATAAATAAATATTCGAATTACGGAATATTTACTATAGAATATTGTTGACCATCCTAAGTGTCGAGGCTGTCGATACGAAGAGCGACGCCGATATTTTTCTACATCCGGCTGAATTCATTTCTATTCTTCATCTTTCGCGACCGGTTACTCAATCAGAATTTAAATATATAATTCTCAATTAGTTTCGATGCCGATATTTATGATTCGTTAATGGAGAAAAAAAAAAAAATTAATAGCACGCGACGACGCGACGAGGCTGCGTCTGGTTCAAAAGTATGCCCGCTATCGGGCGCTCATTCCCTCGATCTCCAATCCGGACTCTGGTTTAAAATGTCGTTTTGACATAATCGAGCCACGCGTTGCAAAAATAACGACTTATAAAAAGACCGACGAACCAGTAAACTGTGCACGCACACTAAATGCAAATGTTACCAGAACATTCTCCACCATCTGAAACCAGTTTTCTCGCTGCGTCTCCCTCGTGCCTCTCGTAATACGAGGCGTATTTCGTTTTCATGCCTCTTTTCTTTGCAATGTTCAAGGTCGCTAGATATATTTACTTCCCCCCCCCCCCCTCTTGCGGGGGAGCATACGCCGAAAACCGTAATATTCGTGTTCTGTCAATTAACGCGACCTTAAAATCAATCATCGTCCGCTCTTTTATCAATGAAAACGCTACCGACACGAATGAACAATATGTCTTGATCGTGTTCATCAGATTCTAATAATTAGATTAGACTGTGAATCATCGTAAAAAATACGAATTGTCTGCGTCAATTGCGAGCAAAAGTTCTCCTGTTTCCGTTGTTCTAATAAGTCGAAAGTAATGTACCAACGCCGCTTAATTTCCCCTGTGTTTCGACGTACTCGTTTCTGCCGTAAATGCATAAAATCGAATGCGCGTTCACGGACTTTCATTTGGAAAACGAATTTCCAGCCAGCAACCAACATCTGGTTTATGACAGACAAAATGTTGAAAGGTTTTTGTTCCTTTATTTAATTAGGACTAAAATAGGGGAATAGAAGGCGTTGAAAATACAACGATAAATAATTAGAAAGACGGCGATATCGTAAGGGCTTCCAAGTTATAGAATTTGGAGACAGTATGATCCAGCCACGTGACGATCAGTATCAATCGATAGAATTTCTAAAAACGACGGTCGTTTATCGACATCTAAGACAGTGATGTCGAACGGGGAGGAGGATCGCAGCATCGATTTACCCCAGGAGTGGGAATGTCCAGCCGGCTTTTGGCGTGGAATGCCTCGAGTTCGAACCCTTTGGAAGTTGAATCAGGTACGTTGGTCCGTATGTCTGGACAGGGACGCAGAAAAGAAACAGGTAGATAGGTAGGTAGGTAGGTAGATGGGTTGGTAGGTAGGTAGGTAGGTAGGTAGATGGTGCACCAGAGCAAGCGCTTTCGCGGGAGGCGAACAGTGGAGGCAAGCCGAGTCGAACCGGCAAGCCAGACGGATCATTTTGTGGAGGCTGAAACCCCCATGAAACCGGTTTTCTTCCTTGCGCGCGCTTCTCTCCTCTTCTTGCCCGTTTTTTGTTTCTCTTGGGACGTAGACGCCGTGTAACCATCGGCTGGTACTACCGGCGATACACGGTTTTGTACGTGTGAACGCACACCGATCCGATACACACCAACGTCCGCGAAGGACAAGCGGCGTTTGCCACAGCATTTGCCAAAATTTGCATTACCTATTTTCCGCAATCCGTCGAGCATCGATTGTTTTAGATATTCTCGCGACCGGGCCGATCGCGAATCGCGTTTCTGGACAGTTCTGGAGAACGGCTTGGCCATCGGGGATGAAAGGAGCGTCATGTACTGGGTGTTGCGAAATTGTGGGGCTAGGCTGCGGCATACTAAAAATCAAGAAAAGTCACTTGAACAAGTGTCTATAAATTAATAATTTCGATAGTTATCGAGATGTACGAGCTTCTGCCCTTGCATTTAACGCATATAATTTCTTTCAATATATAAAATAATGTCTCTTAGAATGTTTCCTCTCATCTCAAATGTTACATCAACGAGGCGAAATAATCCGAAGAAACATACTTCTTAATATAAAGTCTCCTTTAAAATTTACGATTTCAATGAATCGAAGTTATAAAATGAGTGGTCATTCAGGCTTCAGTAATTTTAATTAGAGACCGATGTAAATGTCCGAAATAATTAATCACCAGAAAACAATTACGTTTCTTTCAGGCATAACGCAGCAATCAAGAAACTTATTAACAGGGTTAAAGGCAGTATTTAGCTCGGTCATTATTTTCCCTCTTCATTACCATAAATTACGTATTCTACATTAATGCGCAGCTGTAATGAAAAACCTTATGTAGAACACAACGAACATCGTACTTTTTCCGATTAATTGCCCGTGATTCCTGGCGTGTAGCACACAAATCCGGACAAACTGGCTAGAACTAGTAACCATAGATGGCAGTTCGATGGTTTAGAACAGTCTCGGCGTCTATGGATCGTGAACGGTGTTCCCACGTTACGAACTTTTGAGTACGCAGCCCTTCGTTCTCTGCTCGCGTAGCAAGCGATAATGTAACCAGGCATTTCGTTTGAATCCTCCATTGTTCAGCTTCGCGGACCATGACATCTTTCGTCACCTGCCTGCAAAATGCATAATAAATAATTCAAACGATGCACGTGAACGCAAACAGAACGTCGCATTTTTTTTTTAAATCGATAGATGCAGAATTGTGTCACGATTTATGTGTAGACCGATCACGTTCTTATTGGATAAAAAAGACCAATGTTGAGGCAGTAGAAACATACCTTTAATGACTCCCGCTGTCCAGCTTTGAACGACGAGAGTCGCTGGAGTAGTATGTGCGGACAAGATGCAGACTGCAGGATGCCGAATCCATGTAGTTCTCATTGTAGCTGAAATGAAATAATTTACGTATAAGTATTTGCGACTAAAAAGCCTGCGCAGTCGATTCGAATGCAGGTGTATAAACGCTCATGGAAGCAAAGTATTTTTAAAATCGTACCGAATAAATTTGAGTAACGTAACGAAAGTAACAGCGAAGCTTCGGATCAAGGAATTTGTTTATTCTTAAAAGCTGCCAAGGGGTCGATATCTTTTATGAAAACTAAAAATATATTCTATGAAAGCTAAAAATTATATTTTATGGAACTAAAAGGAAATTCTCTCCAACGTTCGTTTCAAATTCCATGGGGGACGCTTCAAGACGGTCGCTCCTATTTCCGAGGACACCCTGTATTTTTTTAAATAAGTTCATCCACGCCGGTGAAAAAAGTGTTGTCGGTTTTCGAGGTAGCCGACTCGATAAAACGCGACGACGGCAGCGTCATCAAGCTCCTCGGACGACCGGCCGATTGAACGCGGGCCGCGATCGTGCCGATTCCTCTGATTGGCCGAGAGACCCGGCGTTACTCACGGGCGCAAGAAGACTCTTTGTCTGTTTTTCGTCCGGCCGAGCAGCCGGCAACCGGCGGAGCGCAAGTTATACGTGCAGTCGGAGGTCCTTCAGCCGTCGCGCCGGCTGCAATTATTACACGCTCGCTTTCGGATTCGATCACGACCCGACCCGACCCGGCCCCGGCCCCGGCCCGCAGTTGCCCGTCGCGGTTCCTCCACGACCCTCCTTATCATTATCGGGAACCCGCTGCGGGGAAGGACCTCACGGAAAAAGGTGTGCTGGCGAACCGATCGGTGGTGTGTTTTCACGATAGTTTTCCAGCCGAAGGATATCGGAGAAACGTCGACGCCGATCGATGGAAGGTAAGAAAATCTCCACTGTAATTTGAAAAATTAATGAAAAATACGATTTCTAAAAATATTGGAATCGCGATTAAATCAATAATTCGGGGTACCTAATCGTTTCTTCGGTTTCGGTGGTTAAACGCTATCATTTATCAGCGGAGATTCATTTCGATTAAGCGCTGATGCAGAATTAATATTTGTTCGCAAGCTGCGGGACGCTTGATGGAGTGCGAAACTAGTTTCAGACTAGGTTACCCGGTACATAGGTCGTCTCCGACTTCCTCCGGCGACCTTCGTCGCGGTATTGTTAAATCGTCGAAGAGGATTGATCGCGGCCGCTTCGTTCGAGTATGCGAATGATTTTTTCTTTCCTTTTTGGTTTTAAGAAAACTTATTTTGCTAAATTCTTGGTGGAAACGAGATGTCGACGGATGGGTCTCCTGTCGTTGATTCTGCAATTGCGGCCCTGCGTGCCTCTGAACCACGATCATTTTGCATGTAGGAAGAAATCGAGCGAGAACCCGATGGAACGAAGTTCCTTGAGACGCTAGACGTACGGTACGGACATTTATACGTACGTATGTGCTTCAGGCGCGGACACTGCTTCGGTCAAGGTCGTTGTCTGCAAGTTAATGCTCTTTTTGCACGTTCTCGTTCCCCGACTGTATACGGTGTCTCGAAAAAGAAGCATTGTTGTCTGGCGAGGAAAAGGAATTTTAACGGCAGTTGCCGGCGATATTTAGTAAAAATAGAATCGAAATATCATGTAGCAATGCAAACTTGTGGCAAAAGATAAATCAGACAACGCGAATATTTATTATTTCTACTGTATTGTTGCAAAAGTAATTTCGTTATCGCTAAAAATTATTTACAACACTTGAAACCTTTAAAATTTCCATGTAACATGTACTAATAATTATTTGGCTATATTTATTAGGAAATAAAATATTAAATAATTATATTTACTTCAATGTACCAGATGACAAGATAAATTTCTAGCAATTCTTACAATTATACTGTGGAATTGAATTTATTTTTTATTGTACCCAGGTATAATTTGAAAAAGAAGCTAAAATTAAACGAAACTTTGTTGAACATGTTAATAGGTTTAATATTACTAATATTAATTTGATTCTATTTTTGATACTGGTATTTTAAATAAAAACGTAGATTTGCAGACTATTTTTATTTAAAAAGAACTGTGAACAGTGCACAAATAAGATTAGACAATATTTGTTGATTTGGATCAAGTTAATGATTCTTTACAATATTTTTTTTAATGTTATAAATTGTGTTTTTGATTTTATGTCTACTATATATCATCTGTTTACCATCAGTGGTTTTCCCTTGCTGAATCGGTGAATCCTCAAGAATAAATTCGTCAAATAAAATACTGTGTCGAGGATTGGTAACTCCACCACCGTTGGCGGAATTTGATGGCCAATGGGGTACGAGTTTCCTTCCCTCGGCGCGAAATACAACATTAATAATGTAATATTTCATTGAAAACAGCCTGACAATAGGCTCCTGGAAATCTGTTACCATCTCGTAAACTGTATCAGTAAGTATATAAATTAACGATAGCACATTTAATTAACGAATGGACAATTTTCGAAAGACTGAGCATCGTATGTATTCATTTATTACTGAATCAATTATCGACAAGCATATTTCATAATTTTTATCTCGCAAAGTTTAGTGACTTTATCGACCGTACGAAGGCGCGTTCCTTGTAAATGAATCAGAGTATTTTAAGTTATTGATGTTTAGTTATTTACGATGTTTCCTTCATCATCCTATGAAAGTTGACCAATTAATTGAAATTTCTAGATTTTTATGCAGAGAGATACAAAATTAGAGTAACTACCATATAGAATCCTCAGTCACACAATCTGAAATACCGACAATGCTAAATATCAGTGGTTTTCTCGCGCCCTCTACCTAAATAGGACAACCAGTTAGCGAACTATACAGAACTGCAGCACGAAAAACAAGTTTCCAGCGAGGCTGGATTTTATCACACATGAGATATAAGAATAGACATAACATCTTACGGTCTTTCATAACATATAATTGTCTTCAGTACTGACCTAAAAATTTGAGACTGCTTATAACTTCCTTTTCTCATGAGCGACGATTACCTGAGAAAATTGAACTAAACGAGCGTGACTGACGCAAAGAACATGCTGCGGTAAACGATTCTTTATCTGGCTGTACAGATTAATATTAGAATTTTATATAACTGACGTTATATTTTCAATTTGTTTCTATTGATATTATCTTATCCAGGGGCAGTGCACCTATATCTCTTCTGCAATTTTGCTATTTGAAAATATTACCTTGATTTTTCATAAGGTTCAATGATATTAATATTTATTGTACTGTTTCTTATGCGAGAAGTTTAAAAGCTGACACGGAAAAATTTGAAAACAATAAACCTGCACAATTTGTAAGAATTTGCTGATAATAGCTGATAATAGTTCTCCATTGACGAATTCTTTGTAGGCGTCGCCACAGTCGCCATATTGAAGATCCATTTTGATACGAGCGCGTCTGGAGTCTCAGTCTCAGTCAAGTAGCGTCACAAGTTGCAGTTGTGTTATTGGTGAATGATTTGGTCTGTTTATACATGTCAGACATAATGTACAATGCGTTTCTGTCATTGCTATTGTTTTTAACGACAATAAATTTTGGATACTGCACACAAAGAACTGTAAGTGGCATCCCGCTATAAATGACATCGTATAATACTCTTTATTATTCACGTATTTGGATCAATGTCTTTTCGAATGAAAAACAAAGGTCGTGCATTTATGATTCATCGACCGATTGTTCTATCTTATATCCAGAGTCTGTTGGAGTCTGTTTAGAAGTTACAGTATTATCGTGGATTATAGTCGTTGAATAACAATTCAATGGTAATTGGGAGCAATCCGTTGCTTAATAAGGAACACGAGATCCCATAACCCATTTATTAATTAACGTGAGAACTAATCGAACGATAATGTCATAATGCACGAAAATTTAAAAACGAATTATAACAGATAATGTTATTAGAATAATGTTGTCAACAAGGTAAAAAAAAAAAAAAATACGGTAATCTAATATCGATTTATATTATACAAATACGACGACGTTGTAATGTGAAGAATATAAATGTAACTTTAATTGTATGCATTGTATGAGAATAATTTTACAAAAATTATTCTTTAGCACTTTTGTCATGGTTTAATGAAATTGTGTAGTATATGGTAATTGAAATATGAAACTGTGACAATGCACTACATACACATTGAGCTGTAAACTATATATTTACATTTTTTTATATAAAAGAATTTGCCTGGCACTAGTTACGATCATGGGTGAATCCTGGATGTGGTGAATTATGTAAAGACACAAATTTGACAACAATTCATTTAAGAGCGGATGGTATGAACGACACATTGCATTATTTATGGGATTTTCGTGGCAATCCATCCATATTACTAGCCCTCACTTCACCTTCAGCAGTCCTTCATATACATTGGGAGGACTTCCTTGCTAGGAAAAAGAATTCAGTAATATTTACAGAAGAACCTGTTTACACGTTTGGTATAGTTATAAATAAGGTCAGTATAATAAAGATAATTTTTTTGTTGTAACATGTTATATTCTGTAAATTAACAAAATAATCTAAACTTTCAGATTATAGAATTTAATGATTTAAATGACACAGCATTTATAAACATTAGTAATGTCGTAAATACAAACATTCTAAATCCTATGTTTTTCCAATGGGAACGAAAGAACTTAATTAGAAACAATGAATTTGTTTCCCTGGACATGGAAGGAAAAGATTACAAGGATGCATTTACAAATACTAGTAGGCAAGGAACAGTAAAACTTTCGGTAAAATATTTTAATTGAGTATTTAATTTGATAGTCATACTACAAATTATTATATTGTTTACTCATTTCATAGCTGAGAGGATTTTGTTCCCTTGATCATTCAGAAATAATGCCACACATGTTACACACTGAAAATTCCACTCAAGTGGACATTATACTTGATCATATGCAAATTAACAAGACATTCAGCAATAGTAGGTTTGCAATTGAGTTACTAGTGGTAGGGGGAGGAAATCCGGACATACCCTTGTTTATAGATCCCCAGAAAAGTTTGGATGATGAACACACTCCAGGTATATTTGAGGTAATATTTAGGATGACTTTTTTATTCATATATAACAGAGATTAAGTATCACTCTGATTTTAATTCGATTGTTGTTGCAGGTCGTTGAAGTGCGTACACCACCTTATCCAGACATGAACGACTATCAGACACAAGGAGCTTACTTGCAATGGAGACCAGTCTCCTACACAAGCGCGTTCCGTGATTCAACGAATTTCACGGAAACAGTTCAATACCCGCCAATAAAAGTTGCCGATCACACAAATGCAATTCAGAATTCTTTGTTGTATTGCTATTACGGAGACCAAGTCAACGGCCTACTTACTCAAAGAATTATAGTATCACTAGGAACAAAAGGGGACGGTTTTTATAGAAAGACGTACTATTCCACATGGTAATTTCCGTCTTCGTTTAATCACATTCTATTATATATATGGACCAATCTGATAACAGTCTTTTTTTCAGGACGTTTTTAGTTGGCTACGGCACACCGCCCAAAGAGAAGTTCTCCTACTTGGTGATTATGATCATTTCGATCGGCATAGGCTTGCCGCTCCTTATTCTAATAGCAACCGGGATATATTTTTGTGCACGCAATATTCATAAGCGACGTAGCGAGTCGTACATAAGTCAATGATAGAGCCTCTAGATTGTATAAAAATTTCTACGTCGTGTTCGATAGACGTATTCGTGCACGATTAGTTGTATCGTCGATACCACCGTTAACTCATACGAAGAGATTTTCCTATATTTATATACATATTATAGTATAGCACATATATTTTTTACACGAATTTTCAAGCTAATTCACGAATCAATTTGATGTGTAATATGGATAGAATGCAAATGGACTATACTGTACAAATTTATACACTTTTCATTAATAAATCAAAAATATGTACACACGCAAGAGCACTACTTTTGTGAATCTCTGTTCTCCAATGATGGGGATCCGCGGGACCAATGACAAAAAAGAGAAAGAAAGAACAAGCAAAAGGATGAAAAAGAAAAAAAGAAGACAATAAGTAGGAGTTCATCGAGATAATCCCCCATTGAATGGCAGACAATTGTCCTCCGTTACAATGGCGACGGTACCAGAATGACGGTAAAGATCGCAGCACAATCGCATCGCCAGTTCCAAGAAGAAAGCTCTACACAGCCGGGCTTGCAGAAGCGGTCGGTTGTTCCGAAAAGGTGGACGAATGTTTTCAGGTAAAGTTAGTAAGGGTGGCGCGGTGTGGTACCGTGTTTCTCGCTATCACGGGGGTGGCGGGTGAGGTGCTGTCGGTGGAGGAGTACATTTCATTGATCCATTCGTGGTACGGAAGTCCGGGGCGTGCGAATTTACGAATCCTAACCGCGATATCGACCTCGGCACTATTTATAATCGAACGGGTATTACGGGGGACAGGCATTGTTTCCCGTGGTTATCCTGTTGGCGTGGACACGATCACGCTCGGTTCCGACAATCCTCGAAAAGGATTCCGTGAAAAGGCTTCTATCGCAGGGGGGGGGGGGGGGGTTCAACGGCGGATCCGATGTTAGCGCGGAGGCTACCGTCTACCGCAATCGTGATTGGTCGAGTACGGTTTTGTAGTTGCGACAGTCTCTCGCGCAGGGTAGTCGAGTCCGGTGGGTGATCGGACAGGGGGGTGACTCTCGCGTAGCGGGTTGCGAATGGTGCGGGTAGAGCGGGGTGCCTCGAAACTAGTTCCAGTTGAGTCCGCTGCGCGAGATTGGCGCGTGGCGGTGCAATAACGTCCGCGTCGGGGTTGTCTAATCGCGACAGTCCGCGAGAGAAGCTTTTTCTGGCAGGAAAACGGCGCGCCAGACTAAGAGGGGTGGTTTAAAGACTCGGTGGGATTCGAACTGGTGAACAAGGTGAAGTTTCGTGGCCGGAGCCCGCCGGTATTAACGGAGAGTCGGCATCAGGGTAGCCGGGGACATAGGAAAACGTCGACGAACGAGAAGAGGGAGAGAGTGTGCTAGTGGCGACCGAAGTGAGAGGGGTAGAAAACGGGGGGGTTCGATGCGAAAGAGTGAGAAAGTGTGCGCCGTAGGTGGGAGGAGGCAGTGAGAGAAACGGTACGAGTGAGAGCGCTAGAGTAAGGAGTGACAAAAGGAGACAGAGAGAAAGAGAGAGAGCGAGAGAGAGAGAGAGAGATTGAGCTATATATAGAGAGAGAAAGAGAGAGAGAGAAAGAAAGAAAGAGAGAGCGCGAGGGGTGTAAACGGGTTGAAGAGAGCGGAATCAAGAGGAGGAACATAGAGAGGGAGAGAGAGAGAGAGAGAGAGGGACCACGGGCGCGCGCGCGCGCGCCTCTATGTGCCAGGAGGAACCAACAGAGAAAGGAAGTGGAGAGGATCCAGTTGGTCAGGGTAGTTAAGGGTACGAAGAACGGTAGGAAGGCTGGAAAGACGGGAAGGAATCGTGTTAGTAGCCAGAGAAACCAGCAATACGGGGGTGACAGCGGTGACCGAGGTAGAACGCGTCGGGTCTGTCCCCCAGAAAGGGACCGTCGCGCGCAACGCGATCAATTTTCGTTGCGACGCGGGCGGCGAGACTCGAGGAAACGAAGAAATGACGACTGCAGCGAGATACCGATAACCGGCCAGATAATGTTGTCGCAGAGCAAATTTTACGCTCTCTTTATTCACTACACGTTTGTGTAGCGCGACACGGGGCGGGTCCTTGCCGCTGCGGCGAAGAACAGAGATCTAGGAAGAAGAAGAAGAAGTAGTAGAAGAGTGTGCTGGTGGAGGTGCGAGCAGAACAAAAAAACGGACAAGAGCTAGAGGAAGAAGAGAGAGAGAGAGAGCTGGGGAAGATTCTCGGAGAATAACTCGAAGATACACGAATATCTCTCGTTATCTGCATCGCGAAGGAACGAACAAGGGAGCTGGACAGAGGGGGAGAGAGAGAGAGAGAGAGACAAAGAGAGAGCGCGAGAGAGAGAGAGGGAGAGAGCGCGAGAGAGAGTGAGAGAGAGGGAGAGAACGTGCGAGACAGAGACAGAGAACGAGGGATAGACAGATAAAGACAGAGAGACAAGAAATAAAAAGTTTGTCGTGGTACGGTGTTAAGTTTACAGTGTACGTTGCTTGGTAGTGTACTACCCTTGCCGAGGCTGAATAAGTAAGGCCCGCGGAGGTATCTCAGAACCCGCCCCTCCTCGACGTCGCAGTGCCTCTTCTCCATATCGCAACGTCGTGCTTCTTTTCGTTCAAGCGGCGACTATCTACGCTACCGGAGAAACTCCTCGACCGTAAGTGTGTACCCCATATACATGTCCTCTGGTATTGGAGCAAACATTGACTAAGGATCGATCCGGGGGCTCATAAGTAAACCGCGGTCGGCCGCCAGTGGAAACATTTCTCCGCGACACACGGCATAAACACCACGGTGCGTCCATGTATGCCAGGCAGAAGTGGGATGGGGGAAGGTGGGGGCGAGGGGGGGCTGCTAGTCGGCTGTCGCTGTCGCAGTCGTTTCGTGATTCCGCCGCGATTCCACCGCGACAGGCCCGCGGACCGATAGACCGCGTGTGTTCCCTTAGAGGCGCTGTAATGGCGCTTCTGCTCTCGTCGCGGATCCTTCTCGCTCGTTTCATAATCGTTCTCTCCGTTGCGTCGCGTCGCCAGCGGATTTTCGAGCGCAGCGTAGCCTGATACACACGCTCGTCCTCGACGATGACGTAAAACGGTTTCCCTCCGCTAATCAATTATCGTGCGACCACCTATGCCTATTTCGATTAGCTCGGAAAGGATAGCACACGAATCGAATCCGTAAGGTGACACATACATAGATGGATGGATAGAGAGATTGAGAGAGAGAGAGAGAGAGACGCATACACACACACAGAGAGATACACACACAGGTGACATATATCTACTTATAGCGTGACGCGCGACTGCTGTTCCATTCCCGATATATCGATCGATACCGCCTCGGTCAGGGATCAGTCAGGGGTTCACTAGCGATAACCGCTTCGGCTCTTCCTTTTGTTTCCCTTACCCTTCTTCTTCTTCTTTCTCATCTTGTCTCTGGTCGTCTTCCACTCCTTCCTCGCCGTGGCGCTTACCCACCGACTCCTCTCTCGCGAGAGATCGGCCAGCACGTGAAATAGCTTTTCGGTCGAGCTTTATGTGCCGCCGCGAAGGTCGTACTTGCAGCGCTCGTGACAGCGAGTTATATCGTATTCCTCTGTATGCCCGTATGGCTTGTATTCTTGTGTCTCGTGATGACCTTCCTCCGCGCGAAAATTGCCGGTCAATACGACGTGCACGATCCACTTAAGAGTCGTGCGATGATATCGATCACCGGGCTATCGTGCACACCGTCGTTCCCGGAGACTTTTCCATCGCGAGCGGAAAACGCGTGAACCGCGTCCCCCTGTACCGATTCTCGTTCCTATCAGCTCTGTTCCGATTCATCCGCGAGCGTTTTTTTTTGCTCGAACATTCCCAGCCGTTCGATCGCCCGACCGTCCCTTTCACGCGCGGAGAAAAGCGTTAGGTTTGTAGGTCGAGTCACCGGTGCTGGCAACGACCACCCAGTGATTGTTATCGTTAATGAATGTAAGAAACGCGTTGGATCGTTCGAACCCGGTTGATCGCGATCGATCGATCGTGGATCCGCGTTGGGGTTGATTAAAACACGGACGAACCGATCGATCAATTTCGGACACGACGAAGGAAAGGGCCGTCCTGCAACGTCGTCTTCGCCGTTTAAAATTTTACGAACAATTTTCCTTAATAAATAAAGGATCGATACTATGGCCGCGTAATGTCAAAGGTCGTATCAAAGCTACATTGTCTGTGCTAAAAGGAAGCCTATTTTCCCATCCATTCGGCGCGAGAAAAGCGTGACGTCAAAGCCGATTCCTTAGACATCGTCCCTGTTGCTGCCACCTCGGGCGTATAAAATGTTTAATTCAGCAAACTCGTTGCGGCGAGAGGTTTACTTGTTGGCGTTCGCCTGTGCAACACTTTCCCCCGATGAATTGTTACTTCTTTAAACGACAATTAATCAATCGGTTTGCCTTACCGAGGACCAAAGTGAATTACTTAATTATTATTCGGATTTAAATGTCTGATCTCGATGTCACTGCTGTCGCAGAAGTTGTGGGTCTAATTAGCATTTCTTCTTCGTAAGTTAAATAAATAAAATATTTGAATAGGTAAAAACGTAATTTTTATATTTTAGCTGCCTTGAAGGTTCGCTCGATCATTTAACAAATTGACAGGTTTCGAATTTCTAAGAGCCGCAACGATTGGAGTTTTCACAGGCGCAGTTCCCAAAATTCACGAGTATATATTTTAAGCTATAGTCTCACATAGTTTCCATAAGATCCGAATTTTTACCGGTCGTGCCGCGAAACAGATCATGCTTCGGAGTACGACGGTGGCATCGGTCACCGGTGACCGGCGTGCGAATTCGTACCTGTCAGCTCGAATTGCCGAAGGGTGGGGTTGCGCGGGGAGTACGGGGGCGTCCTCACTCGAACGAGGTTCGGGCCTTTCTAATTTCGAATGCGCCATATCGAGGAACGGTGGCACAAAAACGCGCGCGCACCAAAAACGTCGAGGGCGTCGAAGAAGGAGGGGAGATTTTGCAGGGCAAACGATGGGCGAGCAAATGCAACAGGTGTGATATGCCTCGCTCAATGTTCGGAGCACAAATGCTCCGAAAGCTTTAGGTGTCCAACGGGTTTCGATCGACTTTATTGCTCCGTCGATTCTCGCACGGCTTTAGGGGATTTTTGTTATTTTTCTGGAGACACTGTCTAGCACTTCTACCTGTAGGCGGTTGGAATCGATACGAATAATGGCTCGGGCTTAAGACTGGTTTCTCGTCCATCGGTTCTCCTCGGAGGCTGTTGAAAATATAGCGTTTCTCGCGCACGATCCGAGCGTCCAATTCGACGCTCAATTTGGCTCTATATTCGATGACGCTCTATATACGACTCTAAGTAGTTTGCAAAGAAATTCGTGTAATTCCGTCGGATATTCAATAATTTTATCTTAATCCTTGGTCACATATTGATATTCATCTTATACAATTACTGTGTGACGACAAATTTTCGTTTGTTATTAAGCTATCAAGTCTTCTGTCGATGGGGGTTGTTTTCGATGAAATTAGCTTGGAATATTTGTACAATATATAAAATAATCTAATTTTCGGTAGTTATTGTTCTAAACCATAAGGAGCTGTCTACTTATTTGGAATCTGGACAATCCGCATAATGTAAAACAATTGCAAAAGAATCCTCTCACCCGTCTCTCCGTGTGCAGGATAAATATCCTAACTTTTCATGTCTTCCTTGCACGATCGAAGCAAGAATTCTGATTCGAGAAACAAATCTTCCCGATCGCGTTTCCAAGAACAATATTATTTAGTTCCGCAGGATTTCATTCTAACTGCGAATGATTCCGTTGGAATTCCGAAGGGTGGCCGTATCGCGTTGATCCCCGAGAGGATTTCTAACGTTAGTCGCGGGGAAAGACCACTCGATGGGGACGAAGTATAGGGAAAATAATAAGAGGGTTCAAGGTTCTATCGATTGATGAGGAACACTTGATCGAGATCGCATCTGACGGTTGGCTGGTCTCCCGAAGCGCAACGGCGAGTTAGACTTATAAGAGGAGTCAGGCGTTAGGCAGCCAAGCAGGCAAACGGACAATCGATCGATTGTCCTCGCAAGAACGCATGGCTCTGTTCTGCGCTATGCTTTAGCTTCAGATATACTCTGTCTTTTGTGGGTCGTGTCGTTGCAGCTGATGCCGCGAGAGCAACAATCCGTATTACGTGTCCCACGCTTTGATCTTCATCAAACATCGGCCTCTCCGTCCATTGTTTCGCAGCATGATTCCGTTCGAATAAAACATTTATGCAGTCGTGCGAATGAAACATCGTGTTTGTAGATTTTTAATAATAGGAAATAGAAATGAACAAATGTGTTGTTTCGTTAAATTTTCGTTCAGATATCGGTAACAATGTAAAAGTTATTTAGAGTCTATAATTATGAACAGTATTTTGTGCTGTCGACGGTAATTTGGATAAATCTAACCTCGATTCAGTCTACCAGAATTTATCTGCTATTAAAACTAACATTTATCCTCGGAATAAGTAGCAGAAACAGTTAACAATATCAATTGCATGCGCTCCGAAATTGCTTTTCATTTGAACAGTTTGGTTCTGCGAACAATAATCTACTTTAGCTTGAAATTAGTTATCTAAATTCGCTAACGAACGGTATGAACTTTTGCCGGTTGGAAATATTCTGCACCACTTTGAATTGCTATATAGCAGCGTAACTCGCCAGAAGAATAAAGTTTCTTACGTTACGGAGTAATTTTTTAATGGATCAATGAATCGAGTGCTTGTTATTGCTTCAAAATAGTCTAATCGTAGCTAGAAGTATCGGTAGCATCCTGCGGTTAAACTTCTTAGACTCGGCAAAATAGTTTCGGCCTAGTGCGCGTGTCTGACTCTCGGCATCTTCTACTACTGCGAACTCCTCGCATTTCTATAAAACAGTGGTACATTCATGCATAGCTCGGTCCCGTTTAACCATAAACGCACCGCTTTCTCCTCTCATCAGATCGATATCGCATTTCTTGTATAAATAGCGAAATTATCTGGCATTACCGAGTCTCGTCATCTTATACCGCCGCGTGCTCCTTACATCAACAAGGGTCAGTAGTACAATCGCGAATAGTTCAGACCTGCTAAACCATAAGTGCATAGCTTTCTACTTTTGTAAAATCTGTGTTACATCTTTGTGAATATTAAACGTATTTTGAGCGACTCTCAGTACCCACGTAAACTAAGTATTTTATATAATTAATTCCTTCCTTTAAAATTAATTTATTTGGCATGTCTGACTATACGTTGGCTATTACTACTGCGGCGAATTCTTCATGGTTCTGTGAATAGTAGTATAAAAATAGTAGTACAAGAATAGTAGAACAAAAGCATAGCTTCCACTTCTCGGAAAATCGAATATAAAGTAATATATTTTTCGGATACGTCCGACTCTCGCTGACTTATGCTACTTGTAACTCACGATATTCTTATAGGACAGTAGTATAGTCAGGCGAAGTGTAGATTCGCTTAAACGCTAGTACACAGTTTTTACCTTTCAGAAAATTGATACCTAAAATAATTGATTTGTCTGACACGTCTGACTCTCGCAAACCTATACTACTTGCGGACTTCGCAGAAATCATCGTAAAGGTAGCATTTACATTTTGTTAGGTGGTACAAATAAACAGTTGCAGAAATATTAAAACATCGCACACGTTAGTGCAAACTGATCCATCGTGTCTGACTTTCAATGTCTCCTACTACTTCGAGCCTCCCTTGTCTCTGCGTAGCGATCGCGATCTTCAGCACAGCTTTTCCATTGTTCCGGTTGTTACATAATTCGTCCGAAATTCCAATTCACACAAAACCATTGACAACGGCCGTGAAATATTCATAAGATTCGAAGCCACGTATCGCTGCGCGTCGAGCGGATCGACTCGCGTGCGCTGAATATTGCAATTTTATCCGGAATCGTTAAAAATTCAAGCAACGCCCGTTCGCGGATTAATTGTTGTAGTGGCTCCATTCAGTCGCGGCTCTAGCGTCGTCGTCGCAGTTGTCACCGTCGCCAATTCTGCGACAGTTAACATCAATCGCGTTCAACCTACTAAACCGTAGAAAGAAAGAAAAACTTTTAAACGTCCCTTCAGTTTTCAATCGTTTAACCTTTTCCGCGAACCATTTTGAATTTCGTGCTGGTAGTTCCACTTCAAACGGGGTGACCTACATGGGCCACGACTTCCACTCTTTTCAATCGTCTTCGTGACCCTCGCGACGGTTAACAGACACCGCGAGAGCCGTTAAAAAGGGACTCGGGGAAAGAGAAAAGAAACAGGAAAGAGGGACGAAGAGAGAGAGAGAGAGAGAGAGAGGGGGAGAGAGAGAAAGAGAGAGGTAGAGAGATGAAGAGAGAGAGATAGGTAGAGAGAGGGAGCGAATCGAAGAAAATCAGATCTCCGTTGGTTTTTGGCCATTTTTAATCCTTGGCATTGCTGGATGAAGCTAGAGGGATCGCGCAGATGGTGGTGGTAACGACGGTGCGGCGACGGTAGCGTCAGCGGTCGTCGTCATGACAACGTTTTTCCGCAACGTACCCGGCCTGGTTCGTGACGTCACGCAACGTCGGCAGCGGTGTCGGCGTCGGGTCGCTGCTATGCCACATCACGACGCGGAGAAAACGGTTTTCCGTCGTCGGTGGTTTCTGGTGGCGCCACTGGGCGCTCTACGCTTCATCAAGATGGCAGACTTGCAATTACGGGGAATGCAGTAGCCGACTACGAACGCACCTCGCGCGTTTTTGCACGCGATCCAACCGGGATAATCCAAAAATCGTTCTCTTTCCCCTACCCTAATCGCTTCGCATCATCCATGAATAATTCGAAAATATCGCGTTTCTACCATCGCAATATTTAACGTATTATATCAACTGTTTCTGAATGGTCATCGCCATTTTATCGCTATTTGTTTTATCCTTTGTTTCATTCACTGCGGAATTTTAATTAGCGAACGGATTTCGTGAATTTTTCATAGATTTATGCGTAGAAAATATCAGCTGTTCGTCCCGATTGTTTACCCTTCATTGAATCGTTCGTCCCTGCTGCTTTCCGATTATAATAGATTTTCTTTCACGGTTATTTTTTTTAGATTCGAGTGTTCGATGCTCTACTTTAACAATTTAATTAATTTCATTTGGCAAAAATGGACGGTATTGTCTACATTGTTGTCTCAATCCTCGATTAATCTTCAATACTTGATGGAGGTTTCTGTTATGACAATGGATCTTTCTGTAAAATAAAAATTTGTTACATCGATTCCAAGGAACAGTGATTAAATGAAAATCTATTTTTCCTTTTAATAACTCTGAAAATAATGTGACAATGTTCGTTAAATTCTTCTGATATCTTCACCGCTCGGTACTTCGTTGATCCATTTTTGCCATAAATTCATAAAATCCGCAGCCTAGTTTACGAATTTGATAAATTAATCCGAAGATCTTTTTAAACAGTAGGTACATTCGAATGTTGCAATGTAAATGACGAAACGACATGTTGTTCATTGAGAAATCGCTGGGAACGTAGGTTTACTCATTCCGCGACTGAAACCGAAGAGCAATGTGTATATTCAAAATGGCGGTATCCAAGGTATTCGTTGAAAACTGGCGGTCGGAGAGGTTTTCAGAAGCACTCGAGGCAGATTGTGGACTCATTTTGTATTACAGACCGCTGTATGAATTACTGCTATTTATTGATCCGTGATTTGAGCTTTCAAGAAGACCTTTGGACCGTCTTCTCTCGATATTTCCGCAACGCTCGGAAGTCGATGGAAACCGTGCTTTACACAGCCCGTAATAAGTAGCACAAGTTCGATAATACGGTAGCCAGTGATGAATACTATGCTATACCTGTATGTAACAAACCAGAGGATTCTCCTGTTATTGTCTTCTACATATTATTATCGAGTGTAACATTCGCGCGGTCCTCTGCAGAGCAGTTTTTAATCTAAGTCGATGCAGTCTCTACTTCAAATCCGTGATATTTATTCCGACACCAAGTTTCCAATAGTTTATGCAACGGTGACAATAGATTTTTCTTTTACATCGCGCGGTACACGATTCGATCGAATGGCAAAACACAAGGTGGAGTTTGATAAACAAAACGATAACACGAATACATTTTATGAAATTGTTCTCGAACTGTACATTTTTGTGATTTACAACAACACCGTGTTTTAATCTTGTAATCTGTAAACGATCCATTATCTTTTCTCAGTGGTTTTGTAAATGCGTTCAGTGAATTTCCAGATAAATTGTTTCTCGTGTTCTTTAAAAACTTCTGAATGTATAAACGACAGGGAAGACACATTGTACGTATAAATTATTGGGAGCACATACAAAATTGCCAATGTATTATAAAAGTTTAAGTACCGACAGCTTTTCTGCTAACTTTCGCGACAATTTAAAGGAAAGAGAGCAGTATTTAAACGCAAATCGGATTGTAGCAGAAACATTGCAAGCGGAACAATATCCATACTTCGTGATATTAATTATTTATCAAGAGTCTCGATCGACGTTTATAAAACAATTCGTTATTACTTTCGTTATAACGCGACGCTGCTAAATGTACAATTGCCGTTTATACAATATATATATATATGTTGTTGGTCGCAACGTTTTCTTTTTCTTTGGGTTTCCAATATAAAATTTTTAACAAATGATAACCGATAATAACGAAGTAGTAAAAATCCAGATCATATCGGAAGACCACTTGGCTACGTGAAGCGATCTCGACAGAAAAACCGTGGCAGTATAGATGCTCTTCTTACGCAAATCATTCGATCTCTTCTCTAGCGCTATTGGCAAACCGATGAGCACGGTCGCGCATAAAATGGCGGGTCTGGGTTAATCGTATTTTCGGGCGCTCCGGCGACAACGGAAAAACATTCGTATCGCTGACGAAAGGATTGGAAAAGAAAAACGAAACGGGTTCTTAGTCCTTTTAGCGGTGGCCCTCTCGTAACGTGAAATGCTTTTGTTGATTTCCCGATGAAGGCTAATTTACCATAGACATACCTGACCCCGTTTCTCTCTCAGCCTGCGTGTTGGCAGAGTGCCGTTTTTATTGTAGTCATATATCTGCAGGATAAAAGCTGCAATAGGCAATTAAATTGAGCTTCGTCGTACTCCATAACCATTGAATTATGCGTTTCTCGAAAATTCGTTGGGCATTTGCCCCCATCCGCGCTCGGTTTATCGCGCTCAAGGGACTTTGGATATCGGGGAAACGCTAAAAAAACTTCGCCCGTTGCGACACCTATGGGGTAAATTCGCGACTCTCGGGCATATTATAATTTTTGCTAACAAATTTTCACGCACGTTCATCGAAATTCCAAATGTGGAGAAATTGATCTTAATTTCTAGATTTTAGATCGCAACGCATTTTCCATCAAATCTGATTCTTTATTTCCTGTCTGGAACAGATATCGAATGTTTATCTATCCGATATCTTTGATTTATATATATTATAACATTTAAGAGCGCAAATACTGCTCTAATTAATTAGGGTATTATCGAGTTACGATTTTGTTTTCTGCAGCGACTTAGTTCGAATAATTTGACACGAATTTAAAATTGGCTGGAGCTGTTCTGAACTATAAAACAATACACGGTATAATATTGGTTGAAATTCTTTAGAGAAATGAATAGCTTGCGATAATTAAAAATTTCTTCATTCTGTATGTCCAGAACGTCTTGCGCAGGAGAAACCTTTTTGCAATTTATTTCCAGTCCGGAGAACTGCAGTTCTCATTACGATGCATAAGAAACAATAACTTGAGGATACAATGTCACGCTTCTTGTAATTTCCTCATGGTTCCTTCGACTTTTGCATCCGCATAAAAATGTGTAAAAATTTCTCCAACTTAAAATTGAATCATTTTTTGTTCTTAGATATTGCAAGATATCGATTATATACATTAAATATTACAAAAAGTTGTAACAATTAAGTTATATAATATTTAAGTTGCAAAACAAAATTTCTTGATTTGTCGGTGTGGAAGCAGGAGAAATGATATTCTTGAATTATATTCGTGTGCGATAACGTTTATCGTAAAGGTGTCATCGGTCTTCGCAGATCGGTTACGATCTATTTGTCTCGATTCGATATTATGCATAACAGTTCGCGGAATTAATAGTTTAATTAGGTGGCAGAAGCTTATAGTAGAGCCACTCCGTTCCAATCCCACCATGCTCGTAGCATGACCTCAATCCCAATAGGCTTACCAGAGCGTTTACCGTCGCCGGTTAAACTAAAGTCTTCGTCGCGAAACTTTTTATACCGCCTTTACACCACTCGTTCGTTCACAGCGCCGTCGGATCTGTTCATAACAAATCACTTTCGTCGCTTCTATCGCAGTTTTCCCCAATCCGGAAATAACAAAGGCGCAACTGCTGGAAACTACGGTGCCTCCTAGCATCGCGGTGTTCATTTTTAAATCATTCGTCGGGATGCCGGGATTTAGAGCGAGTACGTTATACCGTTTACGGACTGTAATCTCTGCTAAAGAAAGAAAAAACACCGACTGCAGAACTCGCTGCAGATATTTAACGTCGCTTTTTAGACTGTTCGATAATTCGATTCGCTTGAATACTGTTAAAACGAATTTCGCTGGTGCTCGAGTATCGTCCGCGCGATTAAATTGAATTTCCAAGCGATTATCATGTCTAATAGCAACACGATGCATTGCAGGGCACTGATCAATGAGTTTGGGCGGTGCTGCAGTGGCAGAAAATTAACGCGTCGACGAGAACGCGTTGCGATACGCTGGCAAAAATCACGACTCTCCCGATTGTAATTATCATTAGCAAGGAATACATCGTTTATTCGTTTAGCTGGTCGACGATTCAGTCCTCGTTTAAGCGAATTCTGCAAAGATAATGCTTGATCTCATCATAAAATGCGATCGCAATGATTCTAATTCTGTTTTTAGCATTATCTCTTCTCTTTTTAGCATTAACTCTTCTCTTTTCAGCATTCTCTTTTCTCTTTAACTAGCAGAGTGAATCTAGATATCTTTGTTCCTGCTCTGTGCAAATTCCCGTTTCCATTTCAATATTTTTCTCCAATATTTCCTCTCGCAGGTTTTATTAGATTCGTGAAAGAGACGTTCGATAGCACGCAAAAGTTTCAAAGTCGATAGAATATCGTTTGACGATGATTCGAAGCGTTTTCGTGGATGCTCGTTGGTAAATGTTAATCTCGGCAAAGATTCGCCTTTGTGAATGTGAGATTACTATTGCTTTGACACTAAATCCTTGTTAGCGTGCGATGATACGTCGAGTTTTGGTGCTCTTCGAGGTATAGCCATCAGAATCTTCAACGGCTGAAGCGAACTTCGTATTAGCTGAAGTATATGTAATCTGCTGAAGTTTGTTGGTCCTCCAGCAACGTTCATCAAGGTCTTCGATAAATCATCATATCTGGGCGTCGTATTAAATATAGCCTCTCGTGTCTGGTTACTCCTCGCACTATGCTCAGCGTGATCTTCGATTACTTTACTTCAGATTAACGCGAACGTAGTCTATCGAAGTCTGTCAATCTTCGGATGATGTTTATCGGGGATTTTTATCAATGAACATTTTTAGAATGACGTACAATGTAATATGACGTATATGCAATAAATATCCAATAGTTTCCAGTTTATCGACAAATAGTAATCACCGGACATCCTCTTTTAATATCATTGTTGGAAGTAGATTGTCAATTATTAATTAAAAGAGAAAAGACAGTTGATATAACTAATATTAACACGTATGATTTTATAATGACATAAAGCATCGTTGGCCATGGATTGTGTTCTAGTGAACAATAGTATATTAATATATTATCTATCGTACGATAGTTTCTCAATTTTACAAAATCTATAATTTATGGTTAAAGAACTCCATGAATTTTTCAGTGGTAATAGCAACTTTATTCATGTACCAGTAAGATACTAAAGTAAGATAAATAAATTCTCTCTTGGTATACTACAATAATTTAAAGTTTTATTAATCTTAGATTTTCAGTGGATAAAGCGTTACCATATTTGATGTATTTCGGAATTGTTGATACAAACTCATCGCAAAATTTGCTTCTTTCCAAATTCGAATACCTTTGTTATTTTATTTTTCATAAGTATAAGTTGTTTTGATATCAATAATAATAAAAAAGAGCTCCACTTCCAACGATTACAATTTCGGTAATAATTGAAAATTTTGAAGATTCATAACCTAGATTTTAAATAATACATTTCTGTCGGTAAATCAACCGGAATTTTCCACTTCAGATGTTTCTTTCTTTTGTAATAATAACGAACGCTGTTCCAAAAAGCCAGTTTTGAAACAAACAAATATCTGCGACGAATTGTAACATTTTGGGTTAAAAATTGATTACAATTTCGCATGCGAACCTTTTATTGGAAAACTACAAATGAATGTCGCAGTGTGCATAGTATGAACATGGAAGCAGTTTTATGGAATTTGAAAAAAAACCGATAAATAAACATACATTCACTGACTAGATTTATCAATAAGAGAAATTTATGGTATTTTTAAAAAAAACCGTGAATAAACATACATTCATTTATCAAATTGTCAACAGAAAAAACAGTGGTTACTAAAATATTATGTAAACTTTAACTTGACATTTCCCAGAGATATCAGTACCATATTGAACGACAAACTTAAAAATAAGTATTAACATTTCTTCGAGAAAAAAGAAATTGCCCTTTAATATTGACTACTAAATTATAATCCTCGAACACCAGACTGGTGTAGTAGAACCTGAAACTGGAAAGTTAAAATTGATCAAAGTAATTAATTGATGTAACTTTATAAATTTCGTCCAAAAGGTTATACAAACTTTGTAAAATATAATAATTACGAAATTTATAAAAGAGCACACTAAGAAACGATAGCTTGATGCATTAAAAACATTAAGAGATCAAATTCACCTGAAATATATGGTTTTCGGCACTATACGGGTTAACAGCTTAATATACTATACTAATTTCATTAAATAATTTAATATACTATATTAATAATGTACTAAAGATGATTCGGTAGTTCAGGTGTTAAGGATTGAGAGCTTCTATTCGACATCGCGAGATTCATTCGATCGACCACAAATGGTGGTGTCCAGTTGTCTCGTGAGGTAATCCAGCAGATTGACTCGGGTATTTTCGTCCTTTTTCGACCAGATTAACTCGATTATGTGTCTATTCTGTTTCGCTGGCAATTAATCCTTCACTCTTACTTTTCGTGGTTTGCGTATGGCGCCGTGACGACGACGATAATTACTATGACTGTGGTTACGACTACTACAATGGCTACGAATACAATGAATAAGGGTACTATGATTATGAATGCTATGAATAAGGATACTAAGATTACGAATACTGTGAATAAGAATACTATGATTACGAGTACTATGAATGAGAATACTATGAATAAGAATACTATGATTACGAGTACTATGAATGAGAATACTATGAATAAGAATACTATGATTACGAATACTATGACTACGAAGACTATGACTGCGAATACTATAATTACGAATACTATGACTGCGACTACTATGATTACCAAGGCTATGACTACGAATACTATGATTACCAAGGCTATGACTACGAATACCATGATTACAGATACTATAAATACGAATACTATAATTACGGATACTATGACTACGAATACTATAATTACGGATACTATGACTATGAATACTATGATTGCGAATACTATAACTACGAATACTACGACTACGAATACTATGACTACTACGACTACGAATACAGTGACTACTATGACTACGGATACAGTAACTACCGTAATTACAATGACTACCACTATGACTACGACCACGACCACGACGACGACGACACCGATGCATAAGCGCGTGACCGAGTTCCGGCGGAATATGATCGACCGCGCGAAACTCGGTCAAAGACCACCGACACCCTTCCGCGGGCCGCCCCCTATATCGCATGCTCCGTGTAAATTTTTGTTGTCGTGAATATGCGTGAACACGCCGCGCTCTGTCGCCGCTGCGAGAGCCTCGAGGACCTGTTCCCCTAATCGCCGCAGGACATTCGATCCTCTAAGGAGCGAACCTACCCACTTTTATCCTCGGACTTCGACAACTTCGTTCCTCGCTGAAAGAAACCCTCGATATCGGTGCGAATTGTTTCTGATCGCGACTCTATTCTAGAGAGTGAAGGAGAGCAAGAGGGAGAGAGAGAGAGAGAGAGAGAGAGAGAGAGAGTGTGAGAGAGAAAGAGAGAGAGAGAAGGAGAGGGATAGAGCAAGACAGAATCGATCCTGGAGCTTTTAATATCTAAAACCTTCGGTGAAAGATAAAACAGAATAATTTGTTTAACAAGTCTACGTGTATCTCTGCTACATATAAAAACAGTTTTGTTAATAAATTATAATAAAAATTGTTTATCAAGTATATTGAAAGTAATTCGAGTTAATAAATTGTGTCAGTCATATGTGACACTCGTGGCGCCGAAAGTGTTAATGTATTCGAAAACTCGGGGTCTCGCTTTCGACTAATGTAAATTTCTGTCTGGTATTGTTGCAGATAAGTATCGATCGACTTGGAAATCAGACTATGTTATTTCGGATAACGGATTGATCGCACCCGTCGCTTCATTCACACGTGAGTATAACGACGTTGTATTTTATCCAGCTGGCCTCTCTTAGCGTTCTGTTATTATCGTTATTGTTGTTGTTGCTGTTGTTTTTATTGTTCGACTGCGGATTTTCGGTATTTACGGCGAACACGATCCAGGAAAGTTCAGCCCTGGATTGGTAAAGTTTAACGAAGCTTCTTTGTATTCGGCACGTTCTTGGACATGCATTGATAAATAGACTGCGGGTCCTCATGCAAATATGAATGTTTTCGCTCTGATTTATGAAAAGTCCGTAGAAATTTTGTAAGGACTTCAAACGCCTTGCCCGCCGACGATGACTTGGCGGTCTTTTAATAGACCCGGCGTAGTCTTGGCACGTTCGATAAATGGGTTTATTTCGGTGGCTGCTTTTCGCGGCTAGAAAATTTTATTGCACGCGGCTCATCTGTCCTTTTATGGCCTATGGAAATGCGGCGTATTGTTTGAACGCGTGACAATCGCTGGCCGGCGGGATTAATCGATTTTTCAATGGCGGCAACGATTTATTCTTGCGCCAACGAGCCGAGTAAAGTAACGCGGTTAAATCGTTTCGGAACGTTATTTCGATCGAAACCGAAGCCGTCGAGAAATTTATAATTTGTCCGCGATGCGCTCGGATTTACGAGATGTTCACTTTTGTTACATGCCAATAGAGATCTCCTATACCGCATACGCATAAAATCCGCACTCGATCGATAAACAGACGTTCGTACAATTCCAGTAATTTAAGTAGATTAGTTCATAAAAATCGATATACGCCTAATTATTGTTCAGTGTCTTTAATACATCGTAGAAAAGTTGATTTCAGAAAGAGTTGTTACACAGTTCGTTCACGATTAATACTTTCACACATATTTCACCGCTTCGAATAGGGTTTTTTTTTCCAGTTATTATTAGACTGCGAATTTTTATGGAAACAAAAACTTTCTCCACGAATTAAAACAAACGGGAAACAAAGTAGAAATTTTGTTCTTTGTTTAATAAGTATGGTGCACGCGTAATCTTAAAATCCTTCGAATGCGTGTTTCAAATTTAATCGACCTATATTTATCGTGTATCCATGAAATACGCAGTCTAGTTATTATCGACGGCCGGAGGTATTTCAATTTTCCGTATCTGCATTAATACAATTTACCCTTATTTCATTTTCCAATTTACGTACACCAATTAACGCTATTATTTCGTGCCATTCGTTTACGGTAAACTTTTTCGTATACGCGCCAGCGAAATCTGCATTAATAAAATTTCCTATTATTTCAATTTTCAATTTACGTTTACCAATTAACGCTATTATTTCGTGCCGTTCGTTTAGGGTAAACTTTTTGGTATACGCGCTAGTGAAATCAGTATTAACCCTTAACGCTCGAGTGGCGTCTTATATCATTTCCAAAATAATTTTGATGTTATTAAAGACCCTTCTATTTAAAAGATTGTTAAAAGCGTAGCAGTTTTGTAATTCACTAGACTCAATTTCATGTTCATAAATTGTGTACTAAGTTACATAAAATGAAAACGCAGCTGGCTAATATAGCTATTTTAGATCTAGGTTTAAAATGTCCTGGAGTGGAAAGGGTTAGTCAAATTTCTTAATATTTCATTGTTCAATTTTCGTTCGACAATTAACGCTATAATTTTGCGGCATTCGTTTGCGGTGGATTTTTGATATGCGCGCTAGTGAAATGGAAACGCGTAACGCGATCATGTTTCGGGATCTATAGTATTCTCTTGCGGTGGAATGATTAGACAAAGAACACTTTATTTTGTTCGTCGGGTGGGCTTGAGATTCCCGAGGAGTTTCTAGCACGCGCTAGACATTTTCGAGCGGCGGGCTCGAGTAGGAAAGAATCTGTTGATGACCTAGATAGTTCGATTTCTCGAACAATTGCTAAGAAACGAGAAATCCTTACTCAAATCCCCCGGTCTAAGAAATCCGATCGTCTGATGCTTTTTGTTTCTCTGTGTTAGCGCGTCCCTGGGCGGTCCATTCATTTTTAATCAACAAAGGCTGATAAAGTGCTCCTTCCTTGCGCGATGCCGAGTGTTGACTGTTCAGCACGAAGGTCATCGAAGAATCGTGTGACACTTTCCCGATGAACCGTTTCAACTGACAATAGTTTTTTCTTCACGCATTAACATTGTCCGAGCTCGGAACAATATTTTAGTACACTGTTCAGAGAACACGAGCGATTAAACCCAATTATTGATTATCAGACTATGAATCTTAGCGCGCTTGTGATAGTTCGCTTTTGACACTCGGACGGTGAGGCTAGGGGTTGATCTACCCCGAGTATAAATATTGTTACTCTATCATTCAGTTTCTCGCAATTAATTGAAATTTTTATATGGTTCGTTAATGTCTACAGAAAAACTTATTACATTTAGTACTTTAATGATTCAATTGTAACCATACTAATTAATATTTTTGTTAAAAAAGCACTCCGTTAGAGTGTTGAACAGAATCGTTTGCAATAAGAAACAAACCTTATATAGAATTATAAAGAATATTTAGGGGAAAATTTAAAGATTCATCCTATTTTGTCTTTTCAAGGCTACAGATGAAAATGGAAATTTACATTTTCCAGGTACTATGTCCAAACATTCTTTAATTATTGTTTTATGTTTTTGTGAAAATATCGTGATTCTTTTTTCGAACACGGAGAACAAAATTATTTAGTTGTTTCTATATGTTTAACTAATTAAATTCGTCGTCTTAAATAATCGATGAGAGACCCACCTTTAAAAATAATAAATTTAACGCTTTCCGCACCTGGTAATTATAGCAATGTCGACATTCTTCATTCTACCGATGTGTAAATTAATAACTCTAACCCTTTCTCGATTGTTTTTCATTTCTAAGTCGAAAGCAGACAAGAACACACGCGAACAGTACCAAAAAAAATGTAGGAAGACATAAAGAATTCGAAAAACAAAATAGATCTGTATATTGAATATTTACAGAATGAAAAGAAGCATTTTTAATACGCGAATAGAATCTTTTCCACACCCTGTGTGTTTCAAGAAACGGTTTCAGTCTCAGAATTAATAGTTCCACCTATCAACAACCAGATTTAACCTCTTAGGCACGGCAGGATTTTGCGCGAATAAAGTTTTTCGTAACTATTAGGTCGTTCGGAAAGTCATTTCGTTTTTTTCTTGGTGGAAATGATACATAATAGATTACTAAACAAAATCTATTGTAAAGAATCAAACAAAATTTTTAGCAAACAAGACTTACTATATCAGTTGTCCAAATATGTAATGATTATGCAGCTTAAGCGTGAAGTTGGCTGTGAAAAAATTAAGTCTTTTCTTGGGAAAAACGAAATTACTTTCCGAACAACCCAATAAATTACCATTTTCTCTTAATATATATTTTTTCCGTATATCTATATATAGTATTAATAACATATATTCCCTTCTTAATATATCGTATATACACGCTTTCACTTTCATTGTTTGCTTTAATAAATAATAAAACAATTGAGTAAAGCACGAGCCATTCGCGAAAGCCACTATAGTGGCCCGTCGTGCCTAAAATGTTAATTACCACATTCTTCTCAGTAACACGTATACATACCTTTGTAATCCTGCATCTCAATATTTGCATATGAGTAGAGACTCCAATCTACAAAACGTAGTTGCGCTATTGACAGTAGAAGGAACCGGAAACGAGCGCTAATCACAGTTCGGCGAGTCTTTCCGCGCGGTGCTCGCTCCGCGAAAGTAACTACTGAAAAGTTGGCCACGTATCTTCGTCCAGCAACTTCTACTATCAAACGTAACTCCGGGGCAAAATAATATTCTGAAATCAACAAGTAGCATTTACCTAGGAAAGCCCGTAGAAAGTGCCAGTCCGCCAAGAAACCAGGGATTCCTTTGGGCCCCGACTAATTTGTTCGTTGGTTGTCCAGGTCGGACATGAAAAATCTTGGTTCGCGTTGGACGGTCCCCGACATAGCACGCACTGCCGCAGCGCGTTCGTCATTTCTCATCGCCATTTCGTCGGAACGAGATTCAGGTAGCAGCAGAAATAGTATCAGCAGCAGAAGCAGCAGCAGCAGCAGCATTGGCAGCGGCAGCAGCAGCGGCGGCGGCAGCAGCAGCAGCAGCAGCAGCAGCAGCAGAAGAAGGAACAGTAAAAGCAGCCGTAACAGCAGCATTAGCATCAAAAGCAGAAGAAACGTTAGAAGTAGCGGTAGTGGCAGCAACGGTATCGAAAGTATTGGCGGTGGTATTCGCGTGATCAAGGCCGTCACGGCGAACGACAGGAAAAGGGACACAAGGAGGGTCGGCAGATCGGTAATCGACGTGCTGCACGAAGCGCATTTATCCGTCCGATCGTACGTAACGGCGTCGTCGAATCGCATCGACGACGGCGCGACGCGTTCCGAATCGACGCCCAGGTACCGGCCTCTAGCCGGCAAGTCGTGCGGTTCCCAGCACCGGTCTCGTCCTCGCCAGCCGCAGCCGCAGCCACCGCAGCCGCAGCCACTGTATTACCCCCCCGCATCGTGGGACACGCGCACATTACACTTCAGAAACTGTTAGCACCGATCAAAAGTAAGTATCACTTCCGATTCGCCGGCGATACTTTAAAAAGTTCGGCCGCAGTTCACAACTTCGCATGATCTTTAGGAAAATTAGCACCTCTCGTGCATTCGCGGTCGACGGAATTAAATAAATTAATGGATCCCGTTAACGCGAACTTTCGTTTGTTTTCGAGCACAAGCGACTTTATATTCGTCGTATAAAACATGTTACATTTTTTTATTCTTTTATTTTTACTTCTGAATAAAAAGAATGTAATATATCTTATTAAATGCTACGTACTATGGTTTTAAGATCTATTCCATTTTTTAGTTTTTCATTCTGTCCATTTCTGAATAAAAAGAATATAATATATCTTATTAAACACTATATGCTATAGTTTCAAGATCTATTTCATTTTTTAGTTTCTCATTCTGCTCATTTCTGAATAAAACTACCATTATTAGTAACTATATATATTTCGTTTGTCAATGATTTTGATAACTACAATGGAACAATTGTTTCAAGTTCTTCAAATAATTCCACTCTTTTAAAAATACAAAAATTTTGCGGCACGTCTTTTTTTAAAAAACTCATTGCTCGGAATGTATCATATAAATTAACGTGAAACAACCGGCTGTTGAAAAGTGAAATTGCACTTTCGAAATTGTTGCAATCGTTTTTAGTTTTCGAGCAAGAAAAAAATGACATTAAAAACGGTCTCTTTGATACGACGTAACATTTCATTCAGGAACATAGATAATTGCGAAGGTAATCAAATGTTATTGTCGCGAAGATCCTCTGCGGACTCATCGTTTTTATCATATGTGGGTGGGTGGATTCCTCGAACTATTAGTCCAATTTCAACGCGCGCGTGGAAAATTCTGCAGTACTGTGAGTCATTTCTGTTCCACGTTATTATTATGTCGCGTGAAAATATTTTAACGTAGTAAAATCAAACCGCCGCGTGGACTTTTTCGTATTACTTTTAACATACATTTCGTATTACTTTAACATTGTGCCGTTCGAATGGCAACAAGATTAATAAATTGTTTGCGCTTAGTGAAAAATATTCGCGTATATTATCACAGAAATATAACATATCGCATATATTATCACAGAAATATATGGCATATACTATATATCGCATTTATTGTCACAGAAATATATCTCATATATTATCCCACTACTCTTAGATCATATGTAATTCATAACAATCAAATGCTGTCACCAAATTGAAGCTTTGTCGTACCTTTGAAACATTGATTGGTCTTTCTTATAATCAAAATTCTGCTTGAGAAAAAAAATCTGACAGGTCTCGTCCACGTCTAGTTTGCATCGTATCCGAAAAGAACAGATTCGACGATAGAATAACGAGAAAAGAATAACCCCGACGAAATGTGAAACATCGTTTTAAGAAGGGATTTTGCACAAGGAAGAAAGTTTTGGTGAACGCGCGCTCGTAAATGCTCCCGGGAAAGTTATTATTCCCGTTGGCAAACTTTGCGCGGCGTAATTTTTTCTTGAGAGATACAGACGCACCTGGTGTCGTTATACGTGTTAGGCGATGCAACAAGTTTGGATGGTAAGGACAAGAGTAATGCAATACTCATTCAACTATGATTCGGTAATGCACTTACGAAGTTCGGAACGTTTACGAGCGGAGAGACGGTTCGGTTATTGCGGTAATAGCTCCGAATGTTTGATCAAGAATTAAGCTTCGTTTAATCGACGTTTGGAAATCCACAAATTGAGATTTTATAGTGGAGTGAACGTGTGCCGGTTCTATTATGCCTTATGTTTGGTTAACCGACACTAATATTTCGGCAAAATCTTATTAGCTGATGTAAAATAATTTTCGGTGGCTTTTTTGCTTACAGACGCTTTATTATTGTGTTTATTATGTTAAAGAATTAATTCAATCTCTTCTTTAATTAATCAGCAGACTGTGGATTTTTATGCAAAATAAAAACTGTCTACATAAATCGCAAGAAATTGAAACTATATTTCTTTTTCCTTTTTTTAAATTTTAATGGACTATAAATCGTACAGCGACATTTTTATAATTCTTTTAATCTCTGTTAGTTTATTTATATATAATTCTTTTAAACTCTACTATCTTAAATTGAAACTACTCATTTTTGTCATAAATGCATAAAATTCGAAGTTTACTAATTAGAATTTATGATAACTGTACAAGAGATTCTCCAGACGCAAAATTATCGATTAATGTTGTCGTAGTTGATTGAATATTTATTGAATATAAAAATTCATTCTGTGATAAAGGTGTACGTTAAAGGCATTGAAAAA
This sequence comes from Augochlora pura, assembly GCF_028453695.1. Lineage (NCBI taxonomy): Eukaryota > Metazoa > Arthropoda > Insecta > Hymenoptera > Halictidae > Augochlora > Augochlora pura. The sequence continues at coordinate 19,689,014 of NC_135773.1, forward strand.
TCTTCTTTCTTACAATCGTTGGTCGAAACTCGTGAAAAATTGCAATTGTCTCTTTTATTGTTTATAGCTCTCAGCAAGGTTCCGATAAAAAAATTCTTTCTAGCTTTAACGCTTTTATCTTTTTCGACATCCTAAGCAATCGCAACTTTCGCGAGAACTATTGTACTCATTGTGTAGTAAACTAGTGCCTCCAGTTCATCCAAAATAAAATTCGAATAGTTTCGGCCAATTTTGTGAAAGTTATGTCTTTTAGATGTTCGAATACTTGAGCGAGTAACTTTGTGTAGCCGTTCCTCAGTTATTTCGTTCTATCATCCGGGACAGAAGCTGAGAGCAGCTGGACTTAATAGATCCGTGGTCAAGGGACCCGTGAAACACAGCGTGTTAGTGAAAGTTGAATGTTCGATAAATCTCATGCATACGTGATGCGGTTTCTAGTTCTGCTTAAAAGCGTCCTCAGGAGCTGGACATTAGTTTTTCTATTCTCTGAATGTTTCACTTGTTCGGAAGGAAATTTAGTTGTTACAAGAAACAATAGACACCGCAGTGTTTCCTCAAACGATTCTCATATTTTTGATTATCAATTTTTGTGTAATTGACAGAATACACGCGGTCCAGTCTACAATTTATTCAGTTCCATGATTATTTTATATTCGATTTAAAATTACGACGAATTTTCGATTTAAAATTACGATAAATTTTCGATTTAAAATTACGATGAATTTTCGATTTCAAACTACGATGAATTTTCCATTTAAAATTACGATAAATTTTCGATATAAAACTACGACAAATTCGCTTCTAAGGCTATAAAATATCTCAGTGACGCACTTTGTTACTTTGTACAATTTAAGAAGCTTCAAAACACTGTCCGCCTTACGCAAATGAATTCGTTGCAAAGTAATTATAAGTTCTTATCGAGACAGCTTGCTGCTTGAATATAGCCATCACCAAACAATCTTTTTCAAGAATAATACTGTATCTTCCTTTTTCTTTTTGCAAAATCGCTGACCTACTTTTAGCTTGGTACATTTTCCTTGAAAAACACGTTTCCAAGATATGTTGGTTTTTCTGAAAATTGTACGCTTTCCAACAAAAGCTTTCGCAACTCGTGAAGACTTGATTAGAAAAATGTTTGTAGCGAAAAAAATTTTTTAATATTTTTCAAAGGCGCACAAACAAAAATGAAGTTTTCGTAAGCAAGATTGTTACGTTAAAAATCTCGAGCGACGTTTTAAAAAATACAGGTCTTAAATGTACTAAAGATTGATCTTTTTATAGTATCAATTTTTCGTTTTCTGTACATGAAATTCGCTCTCTTATAAATTAAATTCGCTCTCTTATAAATTAAATTCGCCCTCTTTTGAATTAAATTCTCCCTCTTACAAACTAAATTCAATCATTCGTAATAATGTCTAATAAAATTCGTATTTGGTCTAAAAATTTCTTTCTGTAAATGAGATTCGCTCTCTTATAAATTAAATTCACCCCGTTACAAACTAAATTCACTTATTTGTAATTATGTGTCATAAAATTCGTATTTAGCCTAGAAATTGATTAAAATGGACGTGATCTGTTAAAATATTGATTTCGAGTTGAAAACCTGCGTCACCGGATCGTGGATCTCATGCATTTGCAGCATAAATCGACGGAAGTAATGCAAGCCGACGGAGAACGCGACATAAATTATATAGAGATCTACATATCGATTATAAATAAAGGTCCAAATATCGTTAACTCTTATTTCACGAATCTCATGATTGCTGTATTTTCTTTCGCAGGAAGGTGGCTCAGCTGTGTGCAGCTTAGACAATGTCCGAAGATTCTGACTCTGTATCAGAGGAAGAAAGATTTTTGTTCCGTCCGTTCACGCGGGAGTCCCTGGCAGCGATCGAGGCTCGCATTGCCGAAGAACATGCCAAGCAGAAGGAGCTCGAGAAGAAGAGAGCGCAGAGCGAGGTAGGAAATGCGGGCGTATCTTCTTCCGCCTAAAATAGTGTAGCCATCATCGATTCGAGTGATCGTGGCTGGCTAGTAGGATTATATTTTAATTTCTGTTTTCAATTACCAGACGATTGTTTCGCTATGTTCTTATTTTCGTTTAATACGGCTCGACCGACCAAACACGTCCGTACGAAGACTCCGCCTTGTTTCCGACGTTATACCTCGGATCCGCGAACCACGAAAGCATAAACTCGAAACGAAACCTCGGGATTGAATCTAATCCCCCCAAATTTAATCCTAAAATTCAAATTCCAATCCAAAACTCAAGTTCGAGCGGGTTCTTCGAAAATGGCGCGTACGACGAGTGAAAGATTAACGAGGCTGCCGTTTCAAATGCAGGCGGACGAGTTTGGTCGATCGTCCTCGCACTCGTTTTTTTAGCATCCACCGAATCTCCCATACAACCACATGTCCTATAACGTGCATCCACGTACGTACATACCAGAAATGCGAAGAAACTCGACGACCGTTGACACTGTAACAGAACCGAGATATATTCCATTTCGTGTGTAACGAGACGATGGGCCGTGATTAGATTACGTTTTCTCTCTCCCCGCCTTGTCCTCACCCCCAACCCACCTGGCAAATTACGAACCGACATCGTGCGCGTTTCCAGTAAACGGAAGTCCCCCCACACACACAAGAAGACGCCAACGATTGTCGTAGGTGCTCGTGTGTTAACATCGATACCACAGGTTGTTCTACATTTTGCAGATATTTTTATTAGCGAGTCGTCCAACGTACAAAGCATCGCTACTAACAGTACGATGCATATGTTTCCACTGATCGTGACCAGTGCCCGAGCATCGATCAATGCCCGGACGTTGTCGAAAATTTCTTTCGATCGAAGAAGAAAATTCTATTCTACAGGCGAAACCGAGAAACCATAAGCGTCTGGTCGCCATGGATCGGGATTGATCGGTGTCGCGCGCACTGTTTCACTTGTGTTGTCCGTGACGCTCTCGATGGACATTTATTCTCTATATATTATATATATTATATATATATCTCCTGTTCTCTGTCCGTTTCATCTGTTTACCCCATAATTGTTTATCTTTTTTTGTGCGTAGCTGCAGTGCCGTTTTTTGCGAGATCTGTTACTTCATGTACACCAATCATATATACCTGTGATTATGAATTATTCGTCAAGCTGCGGTGTTCTGAACGTTAAACCCCCGTTGTAACAAACCGATTGTCGCTACCCGTCGCGTTAATTGTTTGCTTGAACTTTACTGCTGACGTAGTGATGATACATGCCTATCCTGTTGACGACTTTTGTACATCTACATCTGTCTCTCTTTCTATATTTATATCTGTCCATATATAAATATATATATATACGAACATCTATATATATATGTATGTATAACACGACTGTCGTCCAGAGTAATGTATTGTTTTTGTGTTACCAAAGATATGTTTCGCGTACGAGCTCGATGTCTGCAGTGTCACTATCTGTGCCTGTTTCTATACGTACATAAATACCGCTGTGTCCTGTACTTCTCTCTTACTGTCTCCCCCCTTCTCTCTCTTCTGCTCCTCCTCTCTTACTCTCTCTCTCTCTCTTTCTCTATGTATGTCTCTGTCTCCCTCTTTCTCTCTAGTTCCGCCGTGCTCTTCAATGTATAGCAAACCATCCTTACGCACGTACCACTGCATAGCCAAGGAGATGTACTACTGGCTCTGCACACGGGGTGTTCGTTTCTAATTCGAATCGTTGTACCCGACGTCGTCGTTCACGGTTAAAGCCAAAATCGAACGTCGCATGCGAGAATACGGATGCCACGTGGCGTTCGAGGAAATTTTACTGGAATAATACAGCGGGAGAAGTTAACGATTTCGTGGCGCTCGAGAGATTTAGGGCTCCTTTCAAAAAATAAGTAGGTCAAGCGATAGGGTGACACTCGGTCCGAACATCGTGGAAACTAATCTATTCATATTGTCTCGTTCATCGATTATTCCACATTCGGCGCCGTTCGAAATGCACGATTTCGTAATTTTATTTGACAATTATAATTGATCGCGGTGAGACTTATTTTTCGATTAATTTATGTTCGAGGCTAGCGAGGTACACGGCGTCAAATAAATTCTTCTTTGAACACAGATTTGTATTACCTGAAATTTTCTGTAAAATTTAATAAGATCGACAGGTAAACTATTATTAATAAATTCTTTTCGATATGTGCTGATAAAAAATCGAAAAACATCAATTTTCTCAACATTATCTAGTTCATTATAATCTTAGAATATTGTTCCAAGTATCGCGACAGTAACGATCAGAATAAAATTGACTCTTCAACATCTTTAACAAATTCAAAAAATCATGTTAATTGCAACAGTAATCAAGATACAGGTTTCTTATTCAATATAAAAATGATCGAACATTTTATAGAACGTTTAAAAAGGTTCTGCGTTATCAATTGCTATTTATATTTGTTTCTTATTTTTTATATATTTTTTTATATTATTTATATATTCGTTTCGATCAACTGATAATTTTCGTAATAACAAATGCGCACGACTGTGCCAATGTTTAGCCGATAAACTTTATGTATAGGCGTTCAATTAGCTACGAGGCAGAGTCTAGAGTAGTATCGGTCTCGAGCGGCGTCTGATCACAGACCATCATCTACCACTTGGACTCCAGCACCCATCGAGAAACTTCTTCCTCTACTTGCATATTCCGGTGCCTATTACGCAATACTTGTCGCATCGAGAGACCGTCTCGATTACATCGCGAAGTGCAGACGTCGCTATTTGGACCGGATCAGCCGCGCGCGCCTATCATTCCATTACATCCCGAGTTCTCGATTCAGTATTAATTAAGAAAGATCTCCTCGCTCAGCACAGCCGACGAGGGTAGCAAACTTTGCTATAACTAACTTTAACACGGCTTGACATAACTTTGCCTAGGGAAAGAGAGAGAAGGAAAAAGTCCCGTACTGTATCAATTCGATACTCTTCGACGTCCCACTATCTCCCTCATCCGCCACCCTTAACCTGCCTGGCCCACCTGCTTCGACATTTCTCCCCGTCGCGGACGTCCCGATATTAACATGTATTATACCATACATATACATACATAAATAGAATGTATATATTTATATATATATCTCTTTGTCTCCCCACTACGTGTCTCCCCCACTGTTCCCCTCTATTTCTCTCTATCTTCTGTAGCCTCTATCTCTGGAGCTTTTTGAATCGATCCTCTCTGGTTCCTTCCACTACCCCCTCCCCCCACCCACCCCTCCTCTCTCCACCTTCTGTCTCTCGGACACCTTATCACGTACCGCCTATTTACTGTTCCCACCGACTGCACATTATGGAAAACCTTATTTCTCTCTCGCAACTATATCCTCCACACTATACCGTATACTCCGACCACCATCGCATAAAAAATACACCACCCCCCCCCCTTTCCCTCTATTCTGTGTTGTTTCTGTGTGTAACGACTGTTTCTCCATTTCTCCAATTTCAGGGAGGTTTTGGACGGAAGAAAAAGAAAAAAGAAGTAAGACGTTACGTCACGCTAAGTAATAAACACACGTACACATATTACACGACATCTTGACATCTGTACTCTACCCATACACACGTCACACACGTACACGCATACGCGCCCAATCGTACACAAATTATATACACAATCACGTAATAATATACAGACATACATCCATGAACACGAACGTACATACACGCGCATACATATGTTACTTTTCTACATACATACATTGATACAATGAGAATACATATTTATTTACTTGCGCACAAAATGCATTCGCATACGCATACATATATACATCCACGTACATATAAATATACAGAAACATATTCACGTACATATGCATATACAGAAATATATCCACGCACATAAACATACACAGAAATATATACACATATAAAAAAATAAATTCAGGGACAAATAAACATACAGATACACTTACATATACTAACATTTACACGAAAACATATACACGCGTTACACGTACGTGCACACGTTACGCGAGCACCGTCTCTTTCTCTCCAACATTTATCGAACTCTCCACTCTCGATCGTGCACGATCAAAAAAAATAATTAACACGCGTCGATGCACACCGCCTCTTGTCACACGATTCTATTCATTAACATCTGGTCGTCGATCACCGTCGTCGATCGGAGCACACTGGCAGACGATACCCCGTGATATTCCCTCCATACACGCGACACGAGACTCTCAGGAACGCCACGGTGTACACATCGATTCGAATCCGATCGATTCGTATCCGATCGATTCGTTCGATTCGCCTTCGATTCAACCCTAATCCGATCGATACGGTTTCGATACCACTTTCAATTCTACGCGATCGATTCGATTCGATTCGCGTTGCACCCGTGTTAATATCTCTGCATCTCGAAATATTAATTAGACGATTCCAATAACGCGACGACGCCGTCGATGCTGCGTGCTCGACGATCGTTCGGAAAACGGTTCTCGGTGCCGCATATGCGGCAATACTGTCGTTGCAATCGGTATCGATTTCCATGCTCTTTTACCGTCAGATCTCTTCTTTCTTCTTGACGAATCGGAGAACAAAATTTTTAGAAAAATAAATCGTTGTCTTAGATATTGATTTTCTTTATCGTGATCAATAGACTGTATATCTTTTTTTGTGAAAAGAGCACGAGGAGAAAAACCGTGCTGTCAGGAGCAATGAAATAAGTATTTCAAAAAACAGATGTTATATAACAAAGTATTATTCGTTTTCGTCAATTTTTATTATATGGAAATAGCTTGCTAGTGTTTTTATAGTTTTCTGATGTTTCGACCATTTTCTGTTTTATCGTAGATTGTTCGATTGGTAGATTGTTTTGAAGATCGTTTCTTGATCTGACAAAATTATTTTTTTATTTCGCGTAAAAATTCGCTAATTGGTGATTGCAATGACTAGTAATTACTAAGTAATTATGTCAATTTTTACTCGCACACGTCGAATTACAAAAAGGAGATTTGAAGGAATTCCTTTGTTGGCTAAAAAATTATTCATTGCAGAAATAAAATAAACCGTTATTGTTAATATGTACGTTCTTTTGCTATTTGAAAATCTGCGTTGAAGATTCGCGATCTAATAATTATGTACTTGGTTTCACCGAAGTTTCGTTTACACTATTTAGTGTTAGAAACTGGTAAAATCTGCAGTCTAATGATAATGTTTCGTACGAAATGAATTATCAAACAATAAAGAAACATCGCTAAATTTGATTATGTTCTCTCGAGTCAATTTCGGCAAGAAGAACAGACATTCGTTCCAACGAGAAATCATGAAATTTTGTAAAATTGTTTCGTTTCTTTTACCCTGCATACATGGTTGCGTTACGATAGACAAAGAAAATGATCATTTCGAATATTTGATTGATATTTAATTGCACGAAAAATTTTAGAGGAAAATATTGTTCGATCAAGTTTACAAATCACGGTTTGTGGGAAAGAGGAAACGCCCAAATGTTAGACACTGCAATTACAATTTGAATACAATAATTATAATTTTGATGTCGTATAACTCAATATCTTTCCACGCTTGTATTCAGAGTTAAGAATTAAAATTTCGATTCAACTATGCAGGGAATGTTAATTTCTATAAACGCTATTTAATAAAGCGTTATTTCTAAAGCACCAACGAATCTTAACCCTTTGCACTCGAATGGTGACACTGGAGCACCACTAAAATTATTCCATTACGTTCGAAAATAATTTTTATAACAATAAAGTTTAGATTTATAAAGTTGTTGATCAGTAAAACTGTTGCTACGAGTCGTTAATAATCAATTTTGTACGGATAAAAGTGCACTTTATAGATACTAATCACTTTAGAAATACTATGCGCCAGGAAAATTATTTCGCATTTACACCTTAAATGGCTTCGAGTGCAAAGGGTTCAAACGTCATCGAAAATTTTCTGCCATCAAGAAATATTTCTATCGCGACGCTTCCACGGCATCGCAGGGACCACTCGCGTTACAAGAATCTGTATCTTCTAGCTTCCTGATTTCTCAATGCGGACTTGGAAAGCGATCTCGACTAATTCAGCAACGTCCTATCGAATGTTCCAAATCGAAACGTCATAGAATAAGATGCTACCACCACATTGCATTTATACAAAATTGTTTCTCTTCTGAAACGAAATTGATTTACCCCGAACCGCGCTACTGTCTGCGACAAAATTCCGTGAAACGGTCGAAGGTACGCGCCGGATCTGCAGAAATTCGGGCGATCTCGATCGGAGGCTACATCGTGGCCGAGAAGAAACACACAAGCTTGGTTCACGCGCGTCCAACTCGCGCGAACCGCGCCGAGCAGAGGAGGAGCAAAGAGCAGAGCCTAGCTCCCAGGAGCAACGATCACGAAACGAGTGGAGCCTGTGACCTTACCCGTTGCCCATCGGCGCCATCTTTTATGGCCCTTGCTCTTGGCCCTGCTAGCGAGCCTGCTCTCTTGGTCCTCGCGGTGCTCCGGTTGGACGTGCCCGCTTCACACACACATATGCCCACCCGACATCACCACAGGGTACCACCTAAACGTATACGCTTCTTATATTCTACCGCTGTCCACCTACACGAGGAGGATCCATTATTAGCAACACGATCCACGGCGGGCCGGCTTCTCGCAAAAATCGTGCGCGTGGAACGGAAAAACGCGACCGCCTTCGCTTCGAGACTCGAGAAAAATATATTAACTCCTTCGTCGCGACACGGAAATGCCGAAGAATTCTTTTGCTGATTTGTAGGTGTCGACGCTGAGAAATTAAGGTCGTTGCGCGATAGTAAGAAATGTCCTTGCGTATCAGCAGTTTTATTTTTCTGTTCGCATAATCTCGTTACCTACGGGATTAAAGTAGCGCCAGATTATTCAGTTAACGCGTATACTACAATTTCTGTCACGATTACGCCAATTAGAATTTCCACGAAGTTGATCATCTACTTGTTGTATCTTTTTGCTAAGATTAATGTAACATTATACGGTGATATGGAATCGATTGGAATAAATAAGAGCGTATAATTCACGCTTTTCTATCTAATCGATGTAAACGCATCAAAATCAGAAAGGTAGAAAAATCGACGTAGACTGGTGACTTCATAAAAAGAAAACAAAATTTCTTGATATTTGCTTTTTTGATATTTCTTGAAATTTCTTGAACGCTTTACCTTTGGCAATTTTGTTTGCATAATAGGAAATCGGTAAATCTTGCAGAACCGAAACCAGAGAAACGACTGAGTTTCGAAGCGAAGTCCAAAGCGAACTCCTAAGCGAATTGCTAAGCGAACGCCTACACGTTCCGCGTCCACGTTTTCCGCGAACAGTCGTCCCGCCGTGGGCGGTGACGTCGGAAATGGATCGTCCTGTACATCGTATACACTCCGTCGCAAGTGTCTTGACGTCTTACCGACACACGATCGTAAAGCGAGAACCCGCCTGTGTGCTTCCTCAAAAATTCTCGTATCTAGACGGTATTTCGAATCCACGTGTTCGATATACTCGCACTAAACACGTCGGACCGTGTATGCTTTTGTGTGTACTGGGTCAGGTAACTATCTCAAGTCTCGATGATAATTCGGCGATCGGACGGGACCGGATGTCGTCTCCGAACCGTAATCGTGATCGAGAGACGATGTCCGGTCGCGGCCGTTCGCTCCTGCGACGCACACACGCATTGGCATTGGCTTTGCTAAGCGAGTACGACCCTCGACGAGAAAACACGGACAAGCTGCTTGAAAAATAGTCGACTTTTTGTGTTCTTGGAAAAAAAAGTGGATGGCAGTTAAAGGAAAGGGGAATTCGAGTGATTGTGATTAGTTGAGATTTCCTTTTTAATTTATTTAACGACGCGTTAATGCCTGCGGAAGGTATTTTATCGAAGCGGTAAATGTAGCTGTTAAAAGGGTTATTTGAGTGTTTATTAATAGTTTATTAGGTTTAATAAACGCTAATAATATGTGCAGTGGAACTTTATCGAATAAATTGACGGTTATTTGTTTTATATAAATCGTAACTCTGAATATTCATAATTTCGTCGCGAAGTCTATATCTAACGTATAATTAAATTAAGAGATTTTATACAATTACTTCCTCTGTATGTAATTTTATAATTAGAACAATTTTATAAGAGGATGGTACTTCAAGGGAATTCGAGTGATTGTAATTAATTGATGTTCCTTTTTAATATATTTAACAGTCGCGCATCGTTCCTGGCAGAAGGTATTCAATCGAAAGGATTATTTGAGTGTTTATTAATAGTTTATTACATTTAGAGAGCACTAAGATTAGCCGTTTTATATTGCTCCATGTATACACATGTATACATGTTTTATGATTATAAAGATTTTTGTGATAACATGAGCAATGAAACTTTATCGAATAAATTGAACGTCACTTGTTTTATATAAATGATAACTCAGAATAAAAATAACTCTGAATATTCATAATTTCGCCACGAGGTCTATCTTTAACGTATAATTAAATGAAAAAATTTATACAATTATTTCCTCTGTATGTATTTATATAATTAGAGCAATTCTAAGCAGAAAAATGCGAAACTGGAAATTTCGACCAGCACGGTAGATTTCCCTTTTAAATAAAATTATGCGAGAATTCAATGATATTGTTAAATCAGTTCCAACTAATCACAATTATTAAAACAGGAGAGATATTTTTATCTGACTTGAGTAATTCTTGTAATTAAAACAGACAATTTTTAATTTTCAAATTCCATTCATGTTAACAACGGTACAGAATTTATTCGGATTTATTAATATTGTAACAAGTACTCGGATAAAGTTAAACAAGAAACGTTTCACATGCAAACGTTCCCATGGTTTCGATAATTTTACACAAAACGAGCTATTGCAAAAAAGAGAGAAATTAAAAGCAGTTGGATCGCTTTCTGCCAGTGACGCGCATATCTTTCCCTTTCAAGCAATGCTTCTCTTTTTCGATACGTTCCAGTCAAGGTTACTATTTCTTATCGAATAACTAAATATAAATGCATGAACCTCTCGGTTAAGGTGAAGAGTTACAATCAATACATATCGATTATGTAATAGCACCGCTGTTATAAAATGTAACCTGTTAGATGTACAGGACGGCTCACGTGTTGCAACGCCGTTCAACGTATCGTCGGACAACGCGATCAAGTCCGCAAACTGTTTGAACATAATCCAAACAATAAATATGAAGGAGACTGCTTAAATTGAACGCTGTTCAATGTTAACATCTGGACTTTGTTCTCGATGGTTTGAAAAATACAATGCATCGAGCAAAATCATTCGCACGTGTGAGAAAATAACAATCGTATTGCTTTTATTTCAAAATTACTGTCAAATTAGTATACAAATATTTAAATTTTTGTTAAACGAAAGTTCAATTTCAAAATTCTTGATCTGTCTAACCTCCTCCAAAATGCAACTTGCAGGAATGGTAAATTAATCGTTTCATTTAGAAATTACTATAAAATAATTCTATAAACCTTTAAATTTTTATTAAAAAAAAAAAAGTAGAATTTCAAAATTCTTGATCCGTCGAGCCTTCTCCAAACTGTAACTTAAAGAAACGGTAAGTTAATGAATAAAATGTAAATTATCGCGCAGTTTGCGCGGTGCTGAACATTTTCTTATAAAACGACGCGACGAGGAAAGTCGCGAGCGCGGTTCGTTAATGGAGACGGGTACAGTAACTCCAGTGTTTTCATTTAATTATGTGCAGTCGCGGAGCGTCGCGCAGCCGAATTAGATTTACAGAACAACAGTGTTCAGCGTACAATTATCCTTCAGCGCGAGCACGAAGAAATTTAATCAGGTCTCGTGACCGAAGGGAAGAACAACCGTAATGAGAGGTAACAATTGCAGCGTCCGTTTCCTTTTCTTTTCGAGTGTCGTACGTCCGGCGTTAGAGCTCGCTGGCCGCCTAAGAAAACGCTTCTATAGATCGTATGCCGTATCCGCAATGCTTGCCGCTGAAAAAAAAAGAAGAAACTCTGTATACTATGTACGTGCTACCAAATAATCTTCTTCGTTTCTTTTTCTTTTTTTTTTCTCTCTCTTCGTTGTTAACTGTCGCTCTCTATCACTCTTCTCTCTTCTGTTCGTTGATCGCGCCGTTTCTCGGCAGCAGGACGAAACCATGGCGAAAACGTGTGCGAATTTACACACGATCGCAATGGCGTAGCCTCTTTCTCTCCTGGGGATCGTATTGATTTATCGCCACCACGTCGCAATACAGTGCTCGCCGAAACGATGCTCCTCCGCCGTCAAAGGGCATCGATCGCCGCGGAAATTTCGCGACCACCCGTTATATAACCGCTCGGCTGCCGCAGATTCGATCCAGGCTCGCGATGGTTCTTTTTTTCGGAAATGGATTTTACTGCTACGCGGACCGCGCGCTCGCGGCAAACCCGAAATCCGCTGGACAACGATCCTCTTTCGAGCTGCCTCGGATCTACAGGGCGAATCAAAAATCATCGTCCGACTGTCTCGCAGTTTTTCTCTGGCTGCGAACGCGTTTCGCCGGAATTTCACAGAATTTCACAGAATTTCAATGCTTTTAATCGAGATGTAATGATGACGCTTATTGCGAGGAATTTTTTGGCCAGTGGAACTTTTTCCTCTGAAATTTAAAAATGAAATTTATTGACTTAATTACGAATACTCGTAAATATTTTTATACTTATAACTATGTATTATATAAATTTTTATTCTACAACTTTTTTGCAAGTAAAGCGAAGAGTATATCTATACTAGCACCTTGAAATTCATTCAATAATTAATATAATTGAAGCGTAGAGAATTCACTTTTTAATAATAAATATAATATAAATGGCTCTATTTAGTATGATTCGTGTGATGTTTAAGGAATAAATATTAACGCACTATCTGCAGGTCACAGATCGTGTTTTATTAAACTCTGACGAGGGAAAATCGATGAATTTTGAAAAATTCTCCTTTAAAATACCCTTAATAATCGCAAAACTGACAATAAGATTTTGAATAATAAGTACATAAAAAGAATACGGAATGCATAAATAAAATGAAAGAAAATTCAACTTTTTAAAAAGGTATTAATACCACCCTCGTGGAAAGTGTATTAATTATTTCATTGAAAAATATACAATAAAATCTAGTGTTCTGTATCTTGTAATTAATGCAAACAATTTTCATTTTGCATAGAAAGGCGCAGTTTAGTTATAACATTCTCCCAAATGCGACAAAAATATCGTCGCTGAACCCTTGAAAATTCTCTTTGTACAAAGCCGCGTACAAGAATTTTCAATAACAATTTGGTCTTTTTCTCGCGAGATCATGATCGCGAGAAACGCGCGACGCTGCCAGCGAACGCGTTAACTCTTTTAGTGCCAACTAAAAAATCACGTTTACTCGAGTAAAGTGTACAAAACTTGTTTGATAAAATTTCTTTTGATAACTTTGATAAAATTTCGAAAGGAAATAGCAAGAATTCTGTAAAACCTGAAAATTACCAAATTCAAAAAGAAAGAGGAAATAAGAGATGAAATCATCATTTATTAAAAATATCAAGAAAACAACGTGTGTTCGAGCGTAGCCATCAACGATATATCGTTCTTCGGTACTAAAAGGGTTAAGCGATAATATCGCGACCATCGTTCGTTTAGCCTCTGGATTCGCCCCGTATTTCGACGAGGCCCGCGTACCCGAAACAATGGACGGATTTTTGACACACGGAGGCAATTTTTATCCTTGATCGATCTGAAACGAGCCTACTCGAGATCCCTCTATTCAACGTCTCGAGCGAGAAAAAAAAAAAAAAAAAAGAAAAAAAAGAGAGAACGAACCAATCGACGACGGACGTGTCCTGCCGCATCGTGTGCTCCGCTCTGCCCAATAATGCTCGGCCTGAATATTCATCGACAGACACGTCTCGCTTGCGTAAATTAGATCTAGGTAGACTGTACATACAATATATACAAACCTTAGTCCATAGATCATTCATTTAGGCGTAGGAAGTTCGTGTATGTGCATCCGACTGGGAGAACGATCTTTCTTTCTTTTGATGTGACAAACAAAAAAAAAAAAAGAAGCGCTTCTAGATAGTCCTCGGGTACATAGACCTGGGCGTAACGATTGCAAACGGTCGCTTCGGTCGTTTGAACCAATCAAGAATGGGGGAAAAGAGGAGAGAAAATAAAAGAACGCCACACGTACGGGACAAGATGCTCCCGCAAATTGATATCGATTGGCATGCACGCCTGGAAGGGTTACAGTCCTTCGGTTGTTTTCTTTCCACCGACGTGATAACGAATCTCTTGGTTGCAAGGCGAATCGACGGGAACGCGCGTCACGAAATTCCGTTGCGGCCTTTTTTAAAGATCCCGGAGTCACCGTCGATGTTCGAAAAAGGATAGCGGAGTTGGGACGCGGATCGTTCGCGGTCACTCTTGTCTCGCAACCACGGACGATTGTCGCGTCGTTCGATTCGATGAACCGCGCGAGGACGCGGTGTGTGCGGTGTGTCGGGGACGGGGAGGGGTTGCCAACGGAATGAAAGAGAGATCGAAACGAAAACGAGAAAGAACCAGGTGGGCATACCCTCGAATTTCTAATAATGACTCTCGAGAGAAATTCGGGTGAGAGGGAGCAGAAACGAGCAGGGATCACGTGGACCTTCCACCAGGTTCGTATGTTCACGACCCGCTTTTAGCACCAATTCCGTACTGTACACACGTATATAGACCGGCTTCTATACGACTAGTCGCCGTAGCTGCTTTTCAGACTAGACGCGGAATAGATGTTCCCGATGCTTCCAAAGTAGGAAAAGAAAAAATGTGGGGCAACGTCGTACTATCGGTAAAGTACACGTATGTACGTGCAAAAAAGAAAAAAGAAAAAAGAAGCAACCCGTGCGACGCCTATCGCCGTGTTTCTGTAACGTGTCGACGCGTCCCCGCGAATTATTTCCGCCGCGTGTTTTCACCGCGGCATTGTTTTCTTTATTCGATCGCGCCTCTCGCAACCCGTTAATGCCCCGGCGAAGCTCTCTCTGTCTCTCAATCTCGCTTGGCGAGCATGAATAATTAAAACCAGTCCGCGGATCGGCCAACGAAAATAAATTGAAACTCGTCGGCGACCGAACGGACCGCCGCCGCCGCGCCGGACGTCGATCGATGTCACTGAAAGACGGCGATCGCCTCGCTTTCCGATACACGCAAGACTCCGCTCACGGATTCTGATATGGACCATCTCGCCGCATTGAAAACCGTCGACGGTCACCGTTCCGCACGATTATTGTTCTACCAAAGTCGCCTGCCTTGAAGCTCGGGACCGTTGTCTTGCGATGCACACAAACTGAACGCAATACGAACGATATACGACGCATAGAGCTCATCTAGAAGCGGGTTATGAATAACCGGTGCACACACATAGAAGACGATACAAATGAATATTTCCAAGCCCGCTTATCAAGCGCGCGCGCGCACGCGCATACAGAGGGTGGCCCAGGCTGGAAATATGCCCTCTTGATCGTCGCTGCTGGCTTTTGTTACTGGGCCGCGCTTGAATGACGGACAATTAAGGGACCACGCTCGCGAAAACCGGCCGAACTTTCTCCCCTCGAGAACTCCAGCACTTTGTACTGGAATGTTTCCGAACTTTATATCGCACACGTTACCGAACAATATCGCCAGACAAAATTTATGAAAAATGTACGATGAAAGAGCAAAGCGAACGCTTGCGAAATTTCATTCGCCTTTGTGTAATTTCATCGCGAGAAACGTTCGCTCTCCTAATTAATTAATTCCGGCGTTAAAAACTTTTCATTCTCTCTCTCTCTCTCTCGCGTTCACTGTATCGCGTTCCTTCGTTTCGCGTATTCTTTTCGTTTTCAAATAGTTTTTCCGTGGAACGATCTGTCGCACTTCCGGAACACGAGTCCGCACATTTTCCGAGTAACGCGCGCGACGCCGTTGCGCCAACACGATTCCTACGTTAATCGCTTTGACATCAATTTCGTATAGTATCGCGTGAACCCTCTCGAATTGATCCGTCAACAAATAGTTTAGCAACAGAAACCCAGCCGAAGTTATCACGGTGACCTGTTTCCAGCGAGGCCGGCCATTATTTCAAACACTCGCATTATGCTCGATCTGTTTTCTTTTTTTTTTTTATCCGAGACGAACAGATTTTGGAAATATTTGTTTCACCCTTTTCCACTCAGTCGCCTCGAATGGATCCCCGTTGAATCACGGAGAGGTGAACACATGGACGACGATCATAGTGCGCGTATATTTTGTACATACATAACTCGATCCTAAGGCACGTCTAATACGGTAACGATGATTTATTGCAACGTATAAAAGAGCTCTCTCTCTTTTTATATATTATATATTATATATATATGCATATATATTTTTTTTTCTACATAGATAGTTCGGCTATCGTTCGGAACAGCAGGGGTCTTACACGTGTTCTCGATTTCACAGGTACGGTATGACGATGAGGACGAGGACGAGGGTCCTCAGCCGGATCCGTTGCTCGAGCAAGGAGCACCGATCCCGGTCCGACTGCACAACGAATTTCCACCCGAGCTGGCCTCCACACCTCTCGAGGATATCGATAGTTTCTATCATAACCAAACGGTAACCGTTTAATCACACACGTACAATGGCAACGCTGCCGACGACGATCGATCAGCGGGGATCGTTAAATCACCGCTGACGAATTGTCGAATCGTGCGATATTATAGTCGGCGATATATTATCATTCGATACACGATGTTATCATTCGACATACGATATCATCGTTCAAAGAAAAAGAGAAATTGCCGTCTTTTAACTTAAATAAAAGAAACGTTACTCTTCTTTTTTATTTATTTCTCTATGTAGAGTCATCCTCGACTGGTCATCACCGCGATTTTTACTCGACTCTTTAGAGCACTCTGTAAGCCAGAAAAACTGCTTTTGGATTTCTAGTTACAATAACTTGTTCGCCAAAAGCTCGAATATATTTTTTAATATAAGATCGATAGTGTGTTGCTTTATAAAAGTAAGAAGATAGAATTTATTTAGACTTCTCACAGTTTATATACTGTCTCCGTAATTTGAACAATTTTAAAATAGAAATATGTGAAACCGGTCACGTTGACCACAATGACAGGTCTGGAGAAATGTTTAAGTTACCATGATTGTCAGCAGTTTTTTTAAAACATTCTTTGCATTATAATAACAATTCAAACTCGTGACGCAGCTTCCATACAACATCTATTAAATACAAATATTATTCATTTCTTCTATATTGAATTAAAATTAAATTCTTCTCTTATCAAAGTCTAAAAACAAAAGTACATAAAGGCAATAAAAGAAATAAAAATTGTCTGGTCCTATTATTAAAAATAATAGAATTGAACGACTGTTCACAATATTAACCCTTAGCACTTGAATGGCGACTCCGAGGCACCACTAAAATTATTCTATCACGTTCAAAATAATTTTGATAACAATAAAGTTTAGATTTAAAGAATTGTTAAGTAGTGAAGCCGTTGCTGCGAGTCGCAAGAATCAATTTCGTGCGCGTAAAAGTGCACTTTATTGCATAGAATATAAATACTACGAGCCAGGAAAATTATTTCATATTTACGATTAAAATCACTTCGAGTGCAAAGGGTTAAAGAAAAATAAGTGCTGATCAACGTGAATCAGCGCGAAAGGTATCGTAGCGCAAGGGGTTAAATTCGAGCGCTTAGGGTTGGTGGTCGCGATGGTAATGATTTTCACTTAAAAACTATCGCGTTTTATGTTCCAGACCTTCGTCGTCATCAGCAAGGGAAAGGACATATTCAGGTTCTCAGCGACAGACGCGATGTGGATCCTCGACCCGTTCAACCCGATACGACGCGTGGCCATTTACATATTGGTTCACCCACTGTTCTCCCTCTTCATTATCACTACAATATTGGTTAACTGCATACTCATGATCATGCCCACTACGCCCACCATCGAGTCTACGGAGTGAGTATCGTTCGTACGTCCTCGCCTCGCGCGTTCGATAACACCGAAACAAAGGCGAGACCTCGATTTATCTCTTCTCGCCTACTCCCACCGTTTCTCTCTCTCTCTCTCTCTGTTTCCTTTCGTTTTAATTTTCGTTCGGTTACGCGATCTGTACGAGCATCGCGTCGATTCGATTCTAAACCCTACCACGATCGTGGATTCGTGGCACGCATCTCAACTTATAAAATATTGAAAAAGAAATGCTTTTATAATTGCAGCCTCTATTTTTGCTGTATACTTTGTATGATATTTTCTCAAGTCTTTTCGATTTATATTAGGGATACCGGAAAGTTCTGTTGGGCAATGTTATAGCAAGTTTTAAACAATAATAATAATAATGCATATGCCCATTTGAGATATATATTAGGTTGGAAACTATGAAACGGGCGTCGCAGCTGAATATAACATAGACAGAAACGCCCGTTTCATAGTTGCCAATCTAATAAATTGGGTAGAAGTCGTGTTTTTCCAATATATTAGGTTGGAAACTATGAAACGGGCGTCGCAGCTGAACACTGACTAAACAAAAACGCCCGTTTCATAGATTCCAACCTAATATTTTTCAGAAATGTTATTTACAAATTGCCTTACACTGGCTAGAGACCGTACTTAACGAAATTAAATTGTATAATAATGTTATTAAATGTACGAGAAATTGATTATGTTCTTTCGCTTCGTAGCATCTCGAGATGACGAACTTCTAAGGTTTCTTATGGAAATATCGTTCTATTTTATTGGTAATCGTTTCATTCAAACCATGTTATATTTATTTCAATTTAACCGCTACATTTTCTTTTCATTTCAACGGCAACCATTTATAAATGTTCTCAGATATCAATTTATCAATGTCGTGTAGAAAGCAATACAATTGCTACTAAAATTGATCTAACAGTGACTAATTTGATAAATTAGCAGTAGTTTAAATTGTGAATCACAAATGACTAACTTCACGTCCATGAAACGTCTATATAAAATTTCGCTGCTGTTACGATTAGTGACAATTATAAACGGACGAATAATCAAGCCTAAAACAACGTGATCAACATTCTTGATTATTTTGAAATAAATGAACGATGCTCGTACAAGCGGCGAAGAATTTAAATTTAAAGAGACAACTCGAATAATTCTCGGTTGAACGGAAGCGAACAATTAAAAATCCACGAACAAGTATTTCACGTTCGAATCGAATGGTTACTTGACTGATCGATAAGAGAGCAATCAGGACAGCGTGTTGGAAACGGCTCGAAATTTTGCCGCTGTCGTTTCAAAAGAAGTAAAAATACGAAACAATCGACTCAATGCCAACGAAAGTTGTACTTTGATGTTTATTGGATCAAGACGGCGAGATTTGCATATACGAGATGGCTGGTGATGCACGGTTATTAACGAACGAAATGTAATTCTGTATGGAAAACGATCGAAACACGTGGGATAACATTTTCCACGACGAATCTTCATTTTCAACAAAATTGAGTCCACCTTTGCACTCTGTATCATTAATAAATATTAACGAATCTTTGATTATTAATGAAAATTTGATTATTAACGGATCTTTGATTATTAATGAAAATTTGATTATTAATGAAGATTAGATTAACCCTCGTATGTACGCCGGATACAGGGTCACAAATAATTCAGTAGTAAAATTATTTCTGTTCGTATATTGAAACTGAATAATATTGAAATAAAACAAAGATTTATAGTGCAAATAGCTTTTATTAATTACGGACTAGTTTCTACGTAATGTAAACCATCAGTTCGGGTAATTGCTAGCCCGATTTCCGCTGTCAGTGGGTTAATATCTGTTTCGGCAAATATCAAATTCGTCGATGAAGCTTTCGTAAATAATTATTCCTCGTTTGTCGATATCGCGTATCACCTGTCATCCTTTATATGTATCTGTTGAACAAATTTTCTTTTTCTCTCAGCGAATATGTACAGTCGCTCGCTAAAATATTCGTACACCCTTCAAAATGGAATTACAAACACGTTTTGTAACGAATAACCTTTTCAAAATTCGACCAAACGACTTGGATCTTTCTTTTGGATATTGCAAGGACTAATTTGTTACGCAAACAGATATTTGCGATAGTTGCAATTGGTTGAACTAACAAAATGGATACGTACAAAGATAACAAAATATTGAGAGAAATAACATCTTTATCTGAACGCATAAAATTTAAACAATGCGTTTTGTAGATCTTGGTGTCTTACAGGTATGCTGAAAATTTAATCAAAATTATTTGACGTTGTTATTTAATATTGTTAATAATTACAGTAATATTTCTTACTGTTGTTGTCTACCATACACAAAAGGGTTATTATTAAATCTTCGTTAATAGTTAATAAACGAGATGTCAAAGATTCCTGTTAAAATTCACATAAAACAATTATTTCTTAAACGTTTCAATATCTTCGTATCGTGTCAACCAATTGCAATTCTTGCAGACATTTTCTACTCGTTGCTCATTAAACTAGTCCATTCAATATATTGAACGAATTCAAGTAGCTTGGTAACATTTTCAAAAAGTTATTTCTTTCTTGAACGGTGTCCGAGTATGTCGACGAGTAGCCGTATCAATACATATATATATTTCCGCTTGCTCTGCAGTGACTGTGAATCGACGTAGCTTTAGCGTGCTTACGAGCCTAAGCCGGAGATGACGAGGCACGCGTTTTAATGGTTTTCACCTTCTATCCGACCTCTCTTCCTCTTTTTTTTTTACTTTCACTCCCCGATTTTGTCGGAGCCTTTGATTGACGTTTGTTTAGATAGGAAAGCCATCGAAAGCTTACGGCGAGTACACGTTTTGTAACGAATAGATACTTTGAGGCGATGTTCTACGTGTCATAGCTCTAAATATATATACATGTATACATATATATTTATTATATCTATACATATATCTATATATCTAGATACCTATATATCTGGATACCTATATATCTATATATTTACATATTTATATATTTATATATTTATATATTTATATATTCATATATTTATATATTTATATATTCATATATTCATATATTTATATATTTATATATTCATACATTTATATATTCATATATTCATATATTCATATATTTATATATTTATATATTTATATATTTATATATTTATATATTCATATATTTATATATTTATATATTTATATATTTATATATTTATATATTTATATATTTACATATTTATATATTTATATATTTATATATTTATATATCTATATATTTATATACATACACATATGAGTAGAGATACTGTGGTCAATTGTATATCCGTTGGTAAGTTTTTGTTTCTAGTCTATCTAGAGGTAGTGTAGACCATGACCGATCTGTGCGAATAAACGTAAACGATGAAATCCATAGAAATGTGTGCCGGTGTCGATGAGAAATGTATCGGCCTCCGTGTGCTGTACAGCATGCCGAGATAATCATTGTTCGCTCGGGTCGTGCTCTAAATAGACATTAATTGTCCGCGGCGATCTGAGATCGATCAGACACCGATAACGATCGGACACTGACGCCTAGTTTCGCAGAAGCGACACTGCACACCGTAAAGGATCTCCAGATCGATGATCAGTTTGATTAGCGAATAACGGGTTCTTGTTAAATATGTTGAAATGGCTCAATAATCTGTCGAAAGGGTTTATACGGTTCTTATGAATTTAGATCGAATACCTAACAAGCAAACACGTTATTAATAATGTTATATATGAAATATAATGTAACACATTGTTACATTACTTCATTAAATAGTTCTATATTTTTGTAATTCCTAGAATATATTGCGATCATAACAATAATCTGAAAATCATGAATTTATTTGTACATTTGATATCTGGTCAAATGTAATGATATTAACGACGATCGGATATATGTTTGGAACAAAGAGACAGATAAACAGGATGAATAAAATAAATGTAATATAATTCTAATAGAATATCTAATATATTTCTAATATAATATCTATCTCTCCATCTAGTACAATATTATAAAATAAATCTAATAGTTCAATAAATTTGAGTATAATAATTAGTATATTAATTCAATAAGTTTTTCCGTCTGATAATTTACGACAAACATTGATTAATTTAAAGAAAGCAATTAGGGCATACAGTTTTCCATGGACGATAGGGGCGGCAATCCTTTTCACGGTGTCGGCAGTGTCGCCGATGCAGCCTCATATGCAATTGCGGCGTACACAGTGATTAGCCTGTTAGAGAGAACTCGTCGACGCGCGCAACGAATCGTATTTTAAAGCTGAGTGGTGTGTTTGTTGTTTTCAGAGTGATATTTACGGGCATCTACACATTTGAGTCCGCCGTTAAGGTGATGGCGAGGGGTTTCATTCTGCAGCCTTTTACCTATCTTAGAGATGCATGGAATTGGCTCGACTTCGTAGTTATAGCTTTAGCGTGAGTAGTTAAAAACTTATTCTTTAATAACCAAAAAAAAAAAAAGAAAAAAGAAAAAAGAAAACGAAAAGAAGAAAGAAAACAAGAAGTAACATATAAAGAAAAAGGGAACACCGTATATAGAGAGAAACACCAGCGGGGAGGGGAGGGGTGGGGATAAAATGAAAATTGACGAAAAGTACGGCAGTAAAATACAGAATACGGAAAGTATGATGGTAGAGAATACAGCGTGTGACGAAAGAGAATAGTGATCGGCGAAGGTGCACACGTATCTGTTTTCGAAAAGAGAGATCGATAGTGGTTTATCGATAAACTAAATTCAACAATTTCCTTAATTTCAACCGGACAGATTTGTTTCTCTACGTTCTATTTAGGCTAAATGACCGTCGCGTTGACACTCATCGAATCGGTATGATCCGCGGTCGCCTAGGATCCGCGAGAATTTCGCGTCGTTTGTTCGTCGATACGTTTTGATTGCCATTGTTTGATAACGACGAGATGCCGACAAGATAGATCCGATCGATCCGAGACGGCGATCTTAGGCGAGCCGTGCGGACAGGACCGATTCCCGAGAGGAAAGATATCGCCGGTCCACTGAAGAGAGAATACTTAGTATCCGAATTTAGTGAATCAGGTTGTGAAACCGTAGACATTCGCTAGATACCTTGAGTGCGCTATGGAGAATCGTGTAGCATCGAGTAATTATTATACATCATCGTAATATCAGTCTCTCTTCTCTCTCTCTCTTTCTTTCTCCCTCTATTTCTCTAACTCTAATTTTCTCTCTCTCTCTTTCTCTCTCTCTCTCTCTCTCTCTCTCTCTCTCTCCCATGTTACACACATATTTTGGCCGATTGTATTTCTGCAATTACATGAGGCATTCTTAAACAATGTAACCACACGTAATAGTCACACGAATACGAATACAGAGGTGTATTTAAACGAGTATTAGTTCACCTAGATAGGGGATTAGAATACTTTAACTATTATGTCTAGTTACATCGGACCGAGGAGTACCATATTTTTCTTAATCATCGTAATGTTGGTTTTAGACTAGTCCTATATACGTCGATCCGACTCAATCACTCTTTATTAATTGTCGTAGTTTAGAGTATATACATATATTATATACCTTCTATATAACATATATATTACTAAGTAATTGTTGATAGATTGGTCAATACGTGTATTTATTCGGCGTAACGAGTACTCGATTATTGTAACTGGCAGCACGAGAATACACCGACGATTATGGTACTGAAATTCACGATTCACGCAGCATACTTTACGAATTTGTTTCAGCCCTCGAGTCGTTCGTATCTTTTTAATATATTAACAATCGCACGAAGACTTGGATAATAGAAATTTTAGTCTCAACTGTTTCATACTTAATTCACACTTTGATTAATTACAAATTATATACACAGCTTCGATAAATAAAAATCATAAAGAAATCATGTTTTAGAACAAAACTGCTATAGAATTTATTGTGGTGTTCCATTCTGCAAAGACGCTTATGGATTCAAAGTAGAACGAAATGTTAATTTATGGAACAAAAATGACATAAAACTATATGGTAGTTATAAAAACTTTAATTATGTAAATCTGTATGGATTGACGTACGGACGATTAACTTTTCAACGTTTCTATAGAAGTTTAACATAAACAAATTGTGATGAAAACGCTTTAACACATTCCGTGCCACGTGTACCACTGGAGGTACACGCTTAAATAGCTATTCGATGCGTTAAAGAAATATTTTATGATAAATTAGAATCCAAGAAATAATTTCCACCAAAAGAATAGATATAATATAGTCATGATAAGTCTGTAAATTAATAAATACACGTAATATATTGATTCTTAAAGCGTCCATTGATCAGAATGAAGAATCAACTAAATATATAATATTATAATACATATACGTTACTATAATGTAATACATATAGTGTATTAGAATATCATACATATACTGTATTATGATATAATACATATACGGTACTATAATATAATACAGTTCGGCGCGGAACGTGTTAATAACGTACATAACCTAACTTCGTTCCTGGAGTACGATGAAACATACGTGATTTGGAAAGATCGCCGAGAAAAAGCTGTGGAAACGGTGGTTCTCGTGTTGCCGCCGACATTAAATGACCATCGTGCATGCAGTAATAGCTACCTTTTACGATACACGCAGTTCCAAGCAGACTTTTTGGTAGGCCATAGGAAACCGTAGCGAGTAAACCCTTTGAGTAACGTTTAATTATCCTGAACTCTCTTTTTTCTAACGTTTTGTTTTTTTGTTTGTATCACTGTAATGTGTGTGATGTTCGGGTGTATTGCAGTTATGTGACGATGGGCATAGATCTAGGCAACCTTGCCGCTCTCAGGACATTTCGAGTCCTCCGAGCCTTGAAGACTGTCGCTATTGTACCAGGTATGCTTAGTGAAATAGAATTGGTCGTAGACGCAGATTAACCAATTAGAAAGTCATAGAACACAATTGTCGCGGTCGCTGTACACATCTATCGTAAACTCATCACCGATATATATATATATATATATTACGCCTGTTCTTAACAAACACCCTTCTTTTTTTTACGATCCGTTCTATTGTTTCGCTTCTCACGAGACCATTTCTGTTTTGTTTCTTCATCACAGCCTTCCATCTCACGTCGTGCTCACCCGTACCGGTATCGGAGTCATTTGTCGAATTATCGGGTCCGTGGGAGAGTTCTGTCGCTTTCTTTCCGTTCGTTTCCGTCGTCGACCGCCACTCTGCAAACACGAGCTTATGATTTCGCGAAACAAAGATCCGTGTCCGTAGAGTCACGGCGCCGAGCCGGCCGCCCATAGTCGACGCCGCCGTTTTCTTTCACGGGATCGCTGATCAGCCGAACCGTTTTCGTTCACGACGAAAAAATATCTTTCGCGGCCGAGAGTTTCGTTCCATTTTTTTCGAACAGTATACTAATTTATCGTTCTTGCTCTGCTCACGACACAACCCTCATAACTCCGTCGTTAAACAGCTTCTGCTTCGCCATCGTTAGAGCGTATACTGTTGGTATCTTTAACGTATTTTGCTTTTTGTATCAGACACCGACAATGTCTCCGTCGAACAGACGCACATAACGAATAACACGTACAACTCTAGCTGCGACCGTTCACGACAAGAAAGACACCGAAAACATATTCGAGAGACAAGTCCTCATAGATCGTTCAAATAGGACCCCGAGGATCGTTGCATCGCATAGCAAGCTTTCGTTCGTTGTCGGACGGCTCGATCCACTTCGGATCGTTTCCACGGTCCTTTTTTCGTTTCCCCCGCAGAACCTAACGCAATAGCAAAACGTAGCGGCGCGGCGTAGACGAAGCTACACACGCAAGGAGAACAGGGGAGCCAGCCGTGCGCCCGAGACAACTACGAGAGAAAACTCTCGAACATCGTTCCGTAAAAGCGACAGAATCTTCCCGATGAATCCGATACGTCGATCAATGTTTTCACCGTTTGATCGTCACCTGTTTGATCAATCGCCGCTGTCCCGAGCCCTTTTTTTTTTGCGCGCCACCATTCCCGGCGTCGTGCGTGTTTTTTCCACGAGGCTTCCACCCATCTTTTTTTTTCTCTCCCGAATATCATCGTCGATTTTCTCGACTCTCGTCAAGCCCCCCGTATCGCCCTCCGATACCACCACCACCACCCCCCACACGCTGAAAAGTGAAAACGGTCCGTCGACGTCGACGGCTGTGGCCGACCGAACGCCAAACTGAGCCCGCTGTCGTTTTCTCTCGTTGCCCAGGTCTGAAAACCATTGTCGGCGCTGTGATAGAATCCGTGAAGAACCTGCGCGATGTGATAATCCTGACGATGTTCTCTCTTTCCGTCTTTGCGCTGATGGGCCTCCAGATTTACATGGGGGTTCTCACGCAAAAGTGTATAAAAAACTTTCCTGAGGACGGCTCCTGGGGTAATCTCTCCGCCGAAAACTGGGAGCGATTCGTTAGTAACGAAAGTATGTAACGTTCAGCTGTATACGTGTGTGTTTTGTTGTCCGTGGTGTAAGAAGAAGAGGTGAAACGATTTCATCCCTATCACCGAGATCTTTAACCCCCTTGCACTGTTACGTCGTTCGGAGCTACGTTGATTACGACAGCTTCGTCCTTAACCCCTTAGCTTGCAATGACGCCTCAGAGGCGTCGTAAGTCTATCGGGGCAAGCATGAAAAAGACGCCTTAGAGGCGTCGTAAGGTTACCGGGCCAGGCATAAAGCAGACTTTGGGCCCGCACAGTTGGAAATCAAGTCGTAAGGCAAGGGGTTAATTATTGCCTGAATGTCGTGTGATGATTCTAGTGTCCCATGATTCAAATTTTGTTTCGATTTAATAGAAATGATTGCCAGCCATATTTATTGAATTATGCACGAAACGTTCGTCAAAAGTCCGACTCGTTATTATAGTGCAAGGGGTTAATCTCTTCACGTCATCGACCACGTATTATACGTCTAGTTTTCTTAAAATTATAATTATTCTAGCTGCAAAAAAATGAGAATCAGTTGAAAAATTATTCGCCATAAAATCCCTCAACAATACTAACGAAACCACATCGAATGAGGTTTACTATAAAAATTCATCCCTTAAGATTCATTTCTAACATTGTTCGATAGGTGCTCTATAAATCCTTCGCACAACCGGTGGGTGTTTCTATTGTATCCACCGCGGACATAATAAATAACATTGGTACCATATCCACTACCATGATAGTACGATACTTATGCAAATTTAATTTCGAGAAATAATTAATATCGATGGCATGACCGTGGTCGGTTCACTCCTCCTTCTTACACCGTGGTGTCGATTTACGATTCTGCTACGACGTCCCGCAATTTTCTCTTGCCTAATCGTTTCGCTCTGCTTCCTCGTCTAGCTAATTGGTACGTGGACGAGGCGAAAAATATGCCCTTGTGTGGAAATTCATCTGGAGCAGGGTAATTATCACTTTTCTTCTAACTATGATAATAATGATCACACGGTAACAGTATCTTTGTTTCTTGGCCGCGCGGTTAAGAAAATGGACCTTTGTTTACGGTCACGTATAGTCGTGGAAAATTGTGATAATAATTATAACGTCGTTCGAGTTTAGAATGTGTTAAACAACGATGTTCACTCTGTTTTATAAAAACTAATATTATTATTAATAAGAAATATTATGATTAATATTCTGATTAATAAGAAATATTATGATTAATATTCTGATTAATAAGAAATATTATGATTAATATTCTGATTAATAAGAAATGTTATGATTAATATTCTGATTAATAAGAAATATTATGTTTACTAATAAATATAATTAATATTACGATTGATATCAATATAATATTATGCAAGCTCTCAACTTGTAGAAGACCTTAACACGTTCAGTGTCGACCACTAAAATACCCACATAGTTAAATCAATTAAATTAATTAAAGCGAAACTAGAAAATCAATATGTATTTATACTGTATTTATCATAGGAGATGGCATCAGAACCCTTTCGCATCCGAAACATTCTAGTCAAACTGAATTTTGAAAACAAATATAGAATTCAAATATATTACAATAAAAATGAATTTTCAAGATAAGTTAGAAATCAGTGTCACCAATATTTGGGTGACGCGGTGTTTAATGTGTTAAATATCGAATCTTTCGAGCCATGTACTGATGATTCTCGTTTCCGTCTCGCAGGCAGTGCCTTCCTGGCTACACGTGTTTACAAGGATACGGCGACAATCCGAATTACGGTTACACGAGTTTCGACACCTTCGGCTGGGCCTTACTCTCTGCTTTTCGTCTGATGACGCAAGACTACTGGGAAAATTTGTATCAGCTGGTGCTAAGATCGGCTGGGCCGTGGCACATGCTGTTCTTCATCGTGATCATTTTCCTTGGATCGTTCTATCTCGTGAACTTGATTCTCGCTATTGTCGCGATGTCGTACGACGAATTGCAAAAGAAAGCCGAGGAAGAGGAAGCCGCCCAAGAGGAAGCCACGAGGGTACGATCCTAGTTTCGCTGACAAATTTATGAACGAACTTTTATCGGGATCTGCTTGACTAAAAAGCTAAACGATCACAAAGGAGACACTAATTCATTTCTATCGCTCGTAATAATTTCGATCGGGAGAATTTATATATTAGATAATTTGCAACGAATACGCTCCTTTCTCAACAATACTTAACTTTGTCAACACAAAGTATAAATTCTTAACCCTTCGCACTGTAATTTCTTTCACAACTACGTCGATTTTCAACTCTCAATTATTGATTTATTTTCCGTCCTCAATTATTTCTCTAAACGAGTTGAACAATTTTTCTTTCTTGTACATTTTCATTTATTCTTATTTATACAATTTAGTAACAAGAAAAATTTAGACGAAGCGAGCAGGATTCATAATTAACAAATTACGAATGATATCTTCAATGACGAGTCTAACATATGTTATATAGTTCAAGGGGTAAAGTTGCCAATGAATTCGGGAAATTCGTGTAACATTTTTCATTTGGCTTAGCGTGTAGATTTAGCGATTAAAATTGTTGACATGCATTTATGAAACACTGTTCATTTATGGAACACTAACTTTTATTTATGAAATAGAATTGCGAGTAATTTAAATAGAATTTCCGATCTCCAATAATTATTGTAAGTGACCAAGATGAATTTCCTCATAGATGACAATTATGATAAGTAGCCTTAACCCTTATCGCTCCAAGAATTTTACAGAAAGCTGAAACACTGTCTTAAGCATGGCAGCATTATTGTAATTTGGAGCGATAAGGGTTAACCTCTTAGGTACGGTTCAATTTTGCATACAATTTTTCATTACTAAATTACCATTTTTCTTGATATATATTTTTTGGCATACTTATATAAGATATTCACTATATATATATATTCTTTTCATAATGTATTGTACTTATTCACTTTCACTTTAGTCGTTTACTTTAATAATTAATAATACAGTAAAGCACGAAACATTCGGGAAAGCCACTATAATGGCGCGCCGTGCCTAAGCGATTGAACGCTTAAGCATGCGATTAATTTTCGATGTTTCCGATTAAACGAAACCAGGAAGCCGAAAGCAAGGCTCAGGCAAGAGAGAACAAGGCGATCGCGAAGGAGGCTGCTGCGAGGGAGGCGGCAGCGCAGGCAGCAGCAGCCGCCCACGCCGCTGATCAGATCGTCAAATCGCCGTCGAATTTCTCGTGTCAGAGCTACGAGCTGTTCGTTGGCCAGGAGAGAGGGAACGACGACAACAACAAGGAGATACAGTCGGACAGGGTGACGCAGATCAACAACCACACGACTACCACTAAAGTACGAAAAGTCAGCGCCGTAAGTATCATCTGACCGGCGAGGTCGCCATCGATTTAACCGCCCTTGGCGTAATGTACGTGGCCCCCTAAACAGATTAATCCCCGACCACCTCGCTTCCACGAGAGCAGTTCACGCGAGGCTGTCTCGATATCTCGACTCGACTCGTCGGCACATGCGACTCGGGTTGTTCGGAACGAACGGAGGGAGGTTTCTTGTGGAACCGTCGTCCACATTTCATCACCGATTTCTTCCCAGTTTAACCCTTAAGCGGAGAATCGAGTTCCCAGTTCTAAGTTTACTTCTCATCCCTTCTTTAGACGTACTTTTATATGTAGATATATTTTCAGACATTTCGTGGAAAATATTTTAAATAATTAAGTTTGAAACTTGATTGAACGGTTGTTGTCAGCTGGATACCAAGCCCATATATTTTATGGTTTTATATGGGACTATTTAGTTTTGTCGGTTGTCAGGAACTTTTTAGGTTAGATTGTGTATTATACACTTTTTTCTAGTTATTTTAGTATAAATTTATTGTCATGAATACGTAGATACAAAGAATAATTACTCACAACTATAATTATTAAAGTATATAATTCTATTGATGTACTACGATATCATACGACTTCTTTTATTCTTTAATAGACTAAGGCTTATTTAACATACTTTCTATCTCACAACGTTAAAAAGTTCTTCTCCCACTTCGCGGAAAATATACGACGATAAATCCCTTTTTTTAAGAATATTATTTGAGTTATTGAAATTCACAGTTCAGTTTTATTTGGTGAATCGAATCAAAAAATTGCGATTCGGACAGATCTTCGCTTGGATGATTTAAAACAGCATTTTTTATACCATCGAATTTCAGGGAGATTATATCAATTATATTGCTGTATAATTAAGTTTCAAATATAAAATAAATTGGTTACTCAAATATTGCTGAAAATTGAAAATAAACGACGGATTATCCTGCAAGCTAAAAGTGTTTCTGAATTGATTACGAAGATGTAAATGAATATTGATCTTTGCTAGGTTTACTTTCTAGTTAAGTTACGAATAATTTGATAAAATTTTCGAATATTTTCTACGTCTTTTTCTGTTCTATGTAACACTCGTTAAATTATCTACAGTCTGATAGTAAAAAGATCGTATTTATTCGGATTCGTTCAACGACGGAGACAAGTATCCACAGAAACCTCTCCCCCTTTGCGAAACAATCCTGCACAGCTTTGACTGTTGCAAAAGTAGAATCTTCACGGTTTGAGGAATGAGTGATCTATCAACTCTTTGCGCTCGAAGCCATTTCAACTATCTGAAATAATTTGTCTGACTTTTAGTGTTTCCATTCTATATAACAATATTTATTTTATGTATATGAAATTGAGTTTCGTGACTCATACAACAGTTACAATTAATAACTTTAATTACCTTTAACAATTTTTAAGCTTTGGCGATATCTGTTAAAAATAATTTTTTGGAACGCGCGACAACAATTTTAATGGCGCCGCAGAGTCGCCACTCGAGTGCAAAGGGTTAATAGCTCGAAGGAATGAGTTTGGGATGGTCGAGGTGGCAAGTAAGGTTAACAGAATACAGGATAGATGAACGAAGAATCCCATAAGGCTTCTAGAGTGCGAAACGTTCTTGACGCAACTCGAAGACGGGCTTGCGATTTGTTGAAAGGAAGGAAGACATTCTTGCGATGAATTGAAACGATCGTTAATTAACGACATCCGACTGTGTTTCACGAAACGAAAACGAGAAGAACGAAAAGTATCGTTTGGCTAATCTCGACGAGTCGAGCCCTTCCATCAAAGTCTGTCGCTCTGTAGCATGCTTGCCGTAACGGTACATCGTTTAGGACGCTTTCAGACATCTTGTTTTGTTTTTTTTTTTGTTCTTTTCGTTTGGTTGATTTACTATAGCAAACTTCTCTTTCCAGTTGTAACGCTGAGCTTGAGGCTCGTTTCAGTTTTTACGTATTGCTCCCGCGGCTATGCGTGTAAGAGTAACCAGATCGACGCCTTTTACATCCACGTGAAACATGTCATTGTTACATGTCTTGCATGCGAACGCATGTGTTCTAATAGAGAAAGGAGATACGAACTGTCGGGACGTAAACTATCGCCGAATTTTACGATGGCGAGGAGCGAACCGAACTATAGCTATTTATTGCTGTTTTGGATCAATTAACGTCATTCGAAGCCTGAAGACACTTGTTGCTTAAATAATTTAAGGATTACAGTTTCTCGGATTTAAAGCATTAATACGAAAATTTCAAAAAATCAGTCTCAATATATTCCACAAAATCCAAGTAATAAAATTCAGATTTTTAGTATATTCCATGGTAAAAATTAATCTTGAAAAGTTAAATTAAATAACTTCGGCGCTACTTTAGGACGATTTGTCACTGTCGTCGTTTTTTGAGAAATCCAATTGTGAAAAATGAGATTTTTTAATCAGAAAATTGTCGCTAATTGCTTGATATATTACCATAACGTAAAAAAATGAAAATTTTAAATGAAACAACTGAACAACTTATATGTGACAATTGTAATACCGGGGGAACATTTATTGAAAATAAATAATATTCGAAATCAATTTGTCGAAGGTAAAGATTGTCGAATCAACTAATTGCAATGCGTCAATAAAAGATAAAAGGCAACTAACCAACGAGAAACAATGGCAGAAGAGTGTCTACAGGCTTCTAACCAGGGATTGGAAACAGTTATGATATCGACTTAGATTCTTGAAGTAGTTATGGGGAATCGGAAAAGTCTGATCACGGTTCCCCATAATTTATATCTTGTCATAGCTGCAGAATAAAATTATGACCGAAGCTCAGCATTGAAAGTTAACCCCTTGCCGCACAATTTTCATCGTAGTTACAATGGTAATAAACACCTTTTCGATTTTAACAATTTCTTAGGAGGAAAAGAAAATATTTCTTGTATGTCTACATTTACTACACTGATTAAATATTGATTGCAAGAGGACAGAATTTTATTCCAACTTAAAAGAACAGAATAACAATTATACTTAACACTTTGCCGACCGGTTAGTCGACCGTAAATATTTATATCATTGTAGGATAATTGAATCCATTAACATTTACGTATTTCCATAACATTAATGTTAAGCAATATACATTTTATTTTAATTTAATTTATCGTGGAAGATATCTAATATATTTAAATAATTATGTAATAATACGAGAGCCTACGGAGATAAGGTACGTAGATAATAAGTTATTAGTTGTCTTGGTAAAAAGCCGATTTATAGGCTACCGGTTGGTAAATTGTTAACATATTAGTAGAAATCTCCGTCACGACTCTTACTCGTTAAAGTACAGCAAGGGGTTAACAATTACAACAATTACGCAGATATAAAATCGGCCCTGAAAACCCAATGTCGATATAATTAGCAACGATTATTTCTCAAGCCTTTTCAATCCCTGCTTCCGTAGCAGCTCTCCGCCGTAACCGCGCGGCGGACGTCAGCTGCAAAGATCCGGAAGACGGCGCCGATCTTCGTGTCTCCCGTTCTGATATCACGACGTAGAGAAACATCTCTCTGTAATCCCAGTCTGTCGCGACCAGCTGTAAAACCCATTTCTGCGCGAACGACATCTTTGCTCTTCTTGTGCTATGTAACGCTTTCTGCTAGCATCTACATGAACATCTTATGTATACATATTATTATTATATCCGTATCGAGTGCCTCCTTGGTGTACAACAATTAGAACACGTTACGAGCCGTTTTGGTAGGAGATGTCTTTTCTTGTTTTTTTCTGAAGGTCTCTCGCGCCGCTAACGGCCAGTTTACTTATGCCTACCAGGAAAGCCCGCGGAAGGTACGTGTGTCACGACCGTGTCTGTCAGCGCCGAGCGTACGTACTTCAAATAGCTCTGTACAGCATCCATGATCCGTAATCATGTCATCGCGACCGATGTTCGTTGCGCGTTCGACACCGACGAACGGGGTATTTACCACCACCGATCATGATCAAACGTCAATCGATGCCGGATCCCATCAGCGAGCGACATCGTAGATTCTTCTTCACCGTAGCTTACAAACCCGCCGGAAACCGACACATACCACCCATTCACAAGACGATCCATCGAATCGTGATCGCGTAGAGATAGTCCCGACTCATACTTGAACGATCATTCGGAACGAAACCCCTTGAAGTAAATTCGCGGTCAACGATGAACACTGAACAGAACGAGTATACGAAAACGAAAACCACGATATGCGCTCGTGTTATAATTGCCTCGACGATCGCCAATGTTGTCTGGTCAGGAGGGCCAGAAAGTTCGTAGAGCTTTTCTTTAGCCACCGCTGTACATTATACCGTGTGTATACAGAGAATTGCATCGTGATGCGGGGAGGCATTCACGTACCCTATAGACGGCTTGACTTAGCGTTCTGACAAACTCTCTCCGATATATAGGAAGAGCGATCGAGTCACCGAAGACGGCTGCGCTTCCGAGCAATATTCGTTTCGTTGAGTGTTTGACAGCTGACGAGACCGACGAGAAGTCGATTGTCGCGGTTGAAATAGGGAAGGTGGTATTTATATATATATAAATAATATAGATATTAATACCTCTCGTGTTTTATACATAGAGAGAAAAATCGTCCGTTTCCCGCTGCATCCCACGATCCTCGATAACCCACGCGACTCCATATTATACCGGCGTGCGACGATGGAACGACGACGAGAGAAAAGTGGTGGTCCGCCTTGTTGTAATTTCAGGCGAGCCTTAGCCTGCCCGGCTCACCATTCAATATCCGTCGGAGCAGTCGCGGTAGCCATCAGTTCGCGATTAGGAACGGGCGCGGCCGTTTTGTCACGCCGCCGGGCGGCGACCGGAAGCCGTTGGTCCTCTCGACCTACCTGGACGCGCAAGAACACCTGCCGTTCGCGGACGACTCGAACGCGGTCACGCCGATGTCCGAGGAGAACGGTATCATCGTGGTGTCCGGTTACGCGAACCTCGGCTCCAGGCACTCGTCGTACACGTCGCACACGTCCCGGTTCTCGTACACGTCCCACGGCGACCTGTTCGGCGGCCTCGCCAACGCCGGCAAACCGATGACCAAGGAGAGCCAGCTGAGGACCAGATCCGTCAGACCACCCTCGGTGAATGGACATTTCACGGATTCCAATCAGAAGTACCATTATGTGAGTATAGTAACGACCGCGATCGGCATTCCCGGGGCGAACGTTTCGAACGGGTTTGTCGGATGCTTGCTGGCGTAAGCGTTGATATCATCTGAATGCTTTCCGAGAGCATTCGGCGTAGCCGGTAACGTGATCGCCAAGCGATCACGTGAGAGGGTATCGAGCATACTTTGTAGCGCGTTTGATCTAGACGCGGTTGCTGGGCAACGTGTAGCGTTTGTCGTGACGGCCGAAGACGAGAGACTTCACTTTTTGCAATAGGCAACAGTCAGGGTCACTTCGTGTCGCGTGGTCGAAATCTGAGCCGTTCAGTGCATACATCGACTAACTCCATAAAACAAAAAGTCGAGAAACGCGATGAAATGTACAATACATTGATTTTTAAAATTCCTGTTATAACATAGATTCACATATATAATGTAGAATGAATAAATACAGATATAGCTTTCATTTAACGTATAATTTAATGTATAAAATTAATATTATTTAATGTATAAAATTAACAAGAAAGAATAGCCAAAAAAAAAAAATTTTGCCGTTTAATGGTGTTAATCTTTATTATTCAGGAAAGTTATTATAAATATAAAAAGTTATGACTATACCAAGTGCTTTGACACTTAAATTTAAGATTTTTCAAAAAGTGGAGTTAATCGATGTGTGCACTGGGCGGCTCATATATAGATTTTTGGAAACCAAAACGTTTGTTCGCCCATTTTGACCCATCCTTACACTGGACACCTTAACCCTTTAACTTACGATGACGCCTCGGAGGCGTCGTAAGTTTATCCGGCCAAACTTGAATAAGACGCCTCGGAGTCGTCATAAGGCTATCGGGCCAAACATGAATAAGACGCCTCAGAGTCGTCTTTGTGCAGTTTCGAACGCTCGGCCAAGGTGTTAATGTCCCTGCGCGCGAACGACCTTGATGTTGCTTTTGCCAACCAAAGTTGGAAATTGAATCGTAGGGCAAGGGGTTAATCGTATCCCAGCTTTGTCATCGTTAACACGTTCCGTGCCACGTGTATCACCGATGGTACATGCTTACATGTTCTAAAAATCGCTAAGAAGATGGTATGCAATAAATTTAGAAGTGAAGAATTAATTTCCCTTATATCGTCGTGTTTAGAAAATACAATACATTGTAGTGGTTACTATTGGGTTGGCAATTAAGTGATTGCGGATTTTGTTAATAGATGGTCTTAGCACATTTTTTTGTTTTATCAGCAATTTAGTAAGAAAACTGTATCGAAAAGTTATTTAGTTTCGTTTTTATCACTGTTTGAAGATGGAAGGATAAGAAGCGCATTTTAGATAAATTTTATTGTATTGTTTCCGGAAAGGCATGATTAAAGCACCTAATCTATATTGTTTTCTTACTGTTTGGACTTCCACCTTTAATTTAGTAAGAAAACTGCACCGATTAATGATTTAGTTTCGCTTTTATTTCAGTTTGAAGATGGTAAGGTCAATGCGTGCGTTTTAGACATATTTTACTACATTATTTCCAAAAAAGTAAGCGTCGCAAGCACGATTTTTATAGATTAGTATATTTAACGCGATTAGTATAATTACAATATAACGCACGATTAGTATATTTAAATGAAGCCTTGAAAGAAAGACAGCGTCAAAATTGATTTGTCCAATTGAATAAACCTATATTTCTAAGCAAAAGAATCGAATGTACCTACATATTTTAAATCCGCAATTACTTAGTTGCCAAAGTGAAAGTAAAGTACAGTTGCTTAAGTGCATTACATATGCAAAATAAACTTTTCCGAGACACCGTAAAAAGACAAGTTAAAAATATACATTTTCGGCTAAATAAGTAAGTCTACAATTAGTAAGCGAAAAATATAAATTTCTCCCAACATCCTCGCAAGTTTATACATATATCTAGTAAACTATTATTCACCAATCGAGGACAAACACATTTAATGATAAATCGAGTAACCCGTTGCACTTGTATAACTACTTTCGACACGCGATATAGCAACTACGCGGGAATCTAAAAATTAGAAGATTACCGCTGAATATAATTAACGTGGCAATTAATCCACAGGAGAGTGATCTGGATGATCCCATGGGCAAGCCAAAGCAACAAGACAATCCGTTTATAGGGCCTTCTCAACAACACGCTGTGGTCGATATGAAAGGTAACAATGCGAACGAACGCTTTATGATCGCCGATATCTCTTTGCCGAATCGTCTCCGACGAAGATAATTAACCCTGCCGATGCCTCTTTTCAGATGTGATGGTACTGAACGACATTATAGAGCAAGCCGCGGGTCGCCAAAGCCGTACTCCCGAGCAAGGAGGTAATGTCAAGAGCCCATTCGTACATCTCGTTCACGTTAATTTTTCCAGTGTATCACCCAAATCACCGATGTGTATCTCTTGTGTGATGAGCATCCTATATTTCAATGTACACCGTTGTTCAGATTCTCTATACTTCTTACTATTCTATCCGTTGATATTCAGTGTTGAAGATCTGTTGTCTGACCGCATTGTACATAGTAGACTGAATATCCTTTCTCTTTCCGATACATTCTTTTCGTTTCTGTTCCTTCGATTTGATTTTTTGATTCTATCGAGAGAAAGAGAGCGACAACGAAGAACGCCCGATTGTTCTGTTGATCACGCGGGTTTGTATCGGTGGTAGGCGTCGTTCACGGTTTAACCGACTAGCCCCGGAAGTGCGTTCCCAAGTATTATGCTCATTTCTACTGTGCGCAGAGGACGGAAGACGCCACTGCGCGGTCCGAAGTCGACGACGTTTATTTTACCGTGATTTAATGAATGCGATTTACCGGCGGCGTGTGTAAGCCCTCGAACCGTTTGGATGGATCGAGAACAGTTTGTAGTAGATTTCTTTTGGGGAAACAGTGTTTGTTTCCTGGTATATGACACAGATTAACATCCTCGCTGCAGCTGCACGACGTCCTGGTCGCTTCGCGCCTGGATTCCGCTTTCTGTTCCACCTTTGGCACACGGCTGCGACTAAGAGACAGTTTCTATCGTTTAAAAAAAGATTGCACAAATAGGAAATGGTCGAAGCACGAAGCGAATAGAACGATAGAGACGCGTGTATGGAAAATTTTCGCGGGAAAGATCAGTTTCGAGTTAATTTCTACGGTGCTATTATGTTGGACACATATTAATGAATTATTAGCTATTACTATTATTAGCTATGACTATTGCTGTATGAAGAAGACGTAAGGTTCATTTGAGATGCTCGAATCGCAATATTATAACAAAATAATACATCTAATTTGTTAATGCTTGCCCATCTCGTTTATCAATCGATTTTTATTAAAGTCCATGTTAGCCAATGTAATTACCAATTAAACTGCGCTGATCGATTTTTGTTTCACGATTGCATCGAATTTATTTAACCAACGATAAACTTAAACGAAACTTCAGCGATGCCAAAACTGTCTCTTAAACGCCATCGTAACTGCAGCGGATTTTAGTTTGTTTAAAAATCATAAATGATCGTAACAGCACTCGCTTCGCCGTGTCGAGGGCACCGCCGCGTTCGCCTAAGCTGCACAATAAAGAAAAAAGTAGGATACCAAGAAAAGCATCATTAAGAGCAACGATACGTCACATCTCGACCCAATGCTCCAGAAACCGCGATTAGAGCTTTCTAGCTCGGAGTTAGCGAGGATTAATAACGCACGCAAAACATAGTCGCACTTCGGCTGCTTCGACGCGGAAATGACTGCTACTGCAGCACCCAATATGGCGGCCAGAGGAGGGTAGATTCAGTGTTTTATTATTTATGATTTTTTTTCTTTCGTTACGTTTGTCATATTATAGATTATAGACGAAGTT
Source organism: Augochlora pura (assembly GCF_028453695.1). Taxonomy (NCBI): domain Eukaryota; kingdom Metazoa; phylum Arthropoda; class Insecta; order Hymenoptera; family Halictidae; genus Augochlora; species Augochlora pura. Next base: position 19,727,861 of record NC_135773.1, read on the forward strand.
TATCGTATTATGTTCTCAATGTGGCGTTAATCCTTAACCCGTAGAAAAAGAGCAACGATTGATTAAAATTTTCCAGATAATAAATAATTAGTGTATTGATTAGACTACGGACCTTATACGAGAGAAATTAATAGATGAAATGGAGAACTATAAAGCCATTAGTCATATTATTGCAACTGTTAGGTCTACCAGAAAATTCTATCTATTATTTAAAAAAAAATTTTGTATGAATCTAATATTTATTATATTATTATAATAATATAATATAATCGTAATTCGTGCCCCGTTGCCAGGGTGATGACGATTTATGAATATAATTTTTCAGAAATATATGTCTCAATAAAAATGATATTAGCGAACATAATTTTCCGGTAGGCTTAACATTCGAAAAGAAAAGACTTATTTTGTTAATTTTTATTCCATCCAATGGAACGTAGACAATTTTCATTTTGCACGAAGACCCACAGTCTAATGCCAATGTACAGGTTGAGGATTAATTAAATTCGAGACGTTTCTTTCAATCGAATTTGTTTCACGTTTCTTTGCTTTTGTTTCTTTAAGGAGCACAGCTTTTAGACACACACGTAGTCTGCGTTCGAACACGAGAAACCTGTACAGCATTCTTATCACACGTTTGCTAACTTAGTTTCGTCAGTTTCATGATTGAGATTCCCCACTATTCTGTGTGTGCTATTCTTCCTGCCTGTACTTCATAAACACAGAGATTCACAGAGTCAATTGTACCATCAGACTTGCAATAATTAACTTGTGCATACCAATCCTTGGTAGAGGGGTCAATTTTAATTATTTTTTAAGTAGAGATTCGACAGTGTAAATTCCAACGATCATGACCGAACGATAATATCTATTTAATTTATGATCACACCCTTGTCTTATCTTATTTTCCTGATTTTCGCAGCAATTAACCCCTTACCGTATTTTGACTAGTCTGGCTCGTCATAGAGATTTTTATTAATACTATGTCAAGTATAAATGTTATTCCGTTTCTTTATGCCGGAATAAAATTCTATCCTCTTGTATATATTTAATATATAATCTTATATTAATCTTAAGTGGTTAAATATATTTTATATATTTAACTATTTAAGTAAATCTAGACAAACGGAATAAATACTTTTCCTTTTCGTTCCAAGAAATTATTACAATAGAAAAATTATTCACCCTTGTAACTCTGAAGAAAATAGTACGGCGAGGGGTTAAATTTGTTTCGTTATTGTTATTACTATATATCATATTATATAATTATAATTATACTATATGTTATTACTATATATCATATTATATAATTACATTATATGTTATTATTATATATCATATTATATAATTACATTATATGTTATTACTATATATCATATTATATAATTATATTATACGTTATTATTATATATTACACTATATAATTTAATATAATTATATGCACCCCTCGTTCAGACAATTCGACTCGAACGAAACTGTGAATCTCGGTGTGCGATCGTAAAATATCGCGAGTCTGTCCGAGCCCGCTTCATAGGCAATGTGAACTTTCTACTTTCTTTTCCTTTAGTTTCTGCTACATGCACCTGCCTGTTCGTACATAATCTGTGGTCTGAAAAAAACAAAGAACAAGCTTGAGAAACAAGAACAAAATGAAACCTAAAAAAAACCTCTTTCCCCAAAAAGAGTGGTGCCAGACAAAATTACTAACACGTATTACAGCTTCGATCTATCGCTTTCCGACAGACGACGACGAAGAGGGGCCCACGTTTAAGGACAAACTGTTGGCCGCCGTTCTGCGCTGCATCGATATCTTTTGCGTCTGGGACTGCTGTTGGTTGTGGCTTGAATTTCAAAAATACGTGTCTCTTTTGGTGTTCGATCCATTCGTAGAGCTTTTCATCACCCTTTGTATCGTCGTCAACACACTCTTCATGGCGCTGGATCATCACGACATGGACAAGGACATGGAACGGGTGCTCAAGACCGGAAATTACGTAAGCAGAAGGCCACGCCTCTTAAATTATTCATTTAAACGTTCGCCTGTCCGCGAGACTTTCCGCTAAAATATAACTAGTTATAATTGCGGATACTTATTATTTTATTTATCAATTTTTGTCAATATATTCAGATAACAATTTGTCCAGTCTGGGTCCGAATAGCCCCCGTGTCCGTCGTTCTTATGTTGTTCAATTAACCAGAAACAAATGATCCAACAGATCTGTGATATTTTATATGGATTTTCAGTTCTTCACTGCGACATTCGGTATCGAAGCAACACTGAAGCTAATTGCAATGAGTCCCAAGTCATACTTTCAAGAGGGATGGAATATTTTCGATTTTATCATCGTCGCTCTCTCACTGCTGGAGTTAGGCTTAGAAGGTGTGCAAGGTCTTTCCGTGTTACGATCGTTCAGATTAGTAAGTCACCACTTTCTTAATTAACACTTACAAATCGGACTGGTTTGAGAAGATGTCTACTACGCGTACCATGCTTTTAGCAAACCATATTTAAGATCGTTGGAATTTGGTGAAATGAATAGCTGTCGGACTTTATTAGATGTCTTCTCAAACTCGTCATACTCTACATACTTTTTTACAAACTACTATTTTGTAAAAGTTTCTACGATGATCAATTCTTAACGCTGCCGTGGTATTCAGTCTAATTCAGGCTGGTATTATTCTTGACAGGCATTGTTGTCTTCTTTTTATAATTATTAGTATTTAGTGATAACAAAATCTTTGAGATTGGAGTCAGCTAACCCCTTCGAAATTTTAACGGTGTTTCTCTCGACCGTAACCATAGCAGCGGTAACCGAATCGCTGTCGACTGATTCCTCAGCGACGTGTTTATTTATAGAAAAATGTTTCCGCCGTCTTGTCCATTTACTAAGGATAATTCTTCCGCAGCTAAGAGTGTTCAAACTAGCGAAATCGTGGCCTACGTTGAATCTGCTAATCTCCATCATGGGCAGAACAGTGGGTGCGTTGGGTAATCTGACGTTCGTGTTGTGCATCATCATTTTCATATTCGCCGTGATGGGTATGCAACTGTTCGGCAAGAATTACACGGACAACGTGGATCGATTCCCGGACGGCGATCTACCGAGGTGGAATTTCACCGATTTCATGCACTCTTTCATGATCGTTTTTCGCGTGTTGTGCGGAGAATGGATCGAGTCCATGTGGGACTGCATGCTTGTGGGCGATGTCTCTTGCATACCATTCTTCCTGGCCACGGTCGTCATCGGTAATTTGGTTGTAAGTATACGCAAGCAGGGAATGACGTAATAGACTACGGTATATTTATTAATTATAATCAGATTTCCTCCAAAAATCGTAGGACAAACTTCAACTGATATAAATATGTGTACACAGAGTCACTTTTGGCCACACTGGTGTCAAAGTAATCGCTGTTCATCGATCAGAACACGAAAACGTCGGTCACAGAAGTCGTCGAACGCGTGTTGACAATCAATTTCAAAAAGGAGATTCTTGAAATTTATTTTTACAAGAACTTGCACATTTCTCACAACGGACGTTTCTTGCAAGCGCAAATAAATCTTGCCATAATCTCGTTGTTATAATTTTTCAGAATCTGTTCGATTTTAATTGCTATACAAATTACAGGTCACAAATGTCCAATCTCTTCTTTGTTCCAGATATTCGAATATTACTAAGCGAACGTGGAATTCTGTGACCGACGGAGACATTATGGCTTCGGAGAGTTTCTGGCCGCCATTTTCAATAACCAATTCGTGTACGAAACTATGGAGAAGAATCGAGAGCGTAGAAACTTTCTGCAGCCATTCACCGCTCATTATACAATTACCAAAACCAATTTCTGTAGTTGCATTTAGTCCACGATTTAATTCAGTCATTTGCCAATTCGAAAACATACACTCTTGCAGGATATTCATTCGAATAACGCACTCGACTTTCGAGTCCACTGGAATCATTGTGCGAAAATGTTTAAAAGTACATTCGTCATCGAAACGCATATTTCTCCAGGTCAAGCAATATTAACACTGGAACTATCGGTCTTTGAATCTTTGTTTTATAGTTTTTGAAATTGGAAAAATCTTTCTGTGAGATTCTTTTAGCTGATATATCTTCATCGGGCTTTATATTATAATATAATATGTGTATAAAAATTTATAATATATATTATAATACAATATGTATATAAATATATATATATATTATAATATAAATGCTGCCAAATTTATTTGTCATTGTTATAAAACAATATATATTAGTCGCGTTTTGGGTTCGCGTCAGTTCTAGTGTTAACGAAGAAATTCATAACGTCGAATACATTTAACTCTCTGCTTGGACATTTATTAATTGCATTCTCGAACTATTTTCCCATTTCATTGTTAGAGTATAGCATTTCATTATTAGAGTATACTATTCCATTGTTTCGCAAAAGAAGAAGACCTTGCAATTTTCACCGCTGCCGGTCGCATTACGTAGTTTTCGCACCCTTTGAAATTCAATCATTGAAAGGTAAAAAGAAATGTGAAACGCCCTGTTACCAAGATCGAAAACGCTATTCATTCTAAAGACGAACAAAAAATGCTGACGCATCGGTTCATCGGTGCTTGAGATGAACATCCTGTATAGAATGGGGTTGCGAAAGAATGGCCATGAAAAAATATCATACAATTCGACCAAAATTCGTCCGATATTCGCAACGTCATGATACAATATAGTTACCGACACCACAGATTGCCTAGTCGACGAGAAAAAAAAGAAAAGCAAAACCAAAGAAAAACGATAAACGAATAATCGAGAAAAAGAGAAACTGAATCCGAAACAGTCCCGAAACGAATTCCCCTAAACAGCCAAAATCCATCCTTTGCCAATTATATACCAAAAGTATATTGAACGAATCACAGCCGAGTGGCAGCATTGACACGGAAATTACGAAGGAATGTTTGCGTTGTGTCTGTGACGAAATAGGTGCTGAATCTCTTCTTGGCCTTGTTGCTGAGCAACTTCGGCTCGTCGAATCTTTCGGCGCCGACCGCGGACAACGAAACGAACAAGATCGCAGAGGCGATCAAACGAATATCACGTTTCGTTAATTGGGTCAAGCGAAACGTCTTATTTCTGGCTAAAATGATGCGAGCCAAATTCACCAATCAGATATCCGATCAGGCGCCAGGTGAGGGACCGTCCAACAGTTGGAAAGAAGGTTTATATCCAATCAGATCGCTTGCTGTGTGCGCTGTGTAGTTCGTGGCACTGTTTTCAGTTCTGCTTTTCACTACTTTTTAAAAAAAAAAAGAAAAACTGTTCGTACTATTTTTGTTACCTCGAGTTCTATTCTGTTTCTATATATATATATTTTTTTTCTGTCGGTGCCAGTCGACGATCGTGATTCTGTCGCGATCACAAAGCCGTACCACGACGACGATACAGCGCTCGAAAAAAAAAGCACCCTAAACTCCGAGAGGGCCGTTCGCTTTTCGATCTTTACGTTCTGTTCAAGATTTCCACGATTCTTTCACGCGCGCTCTTTATTTTCGTATTTCCTTTTTCGTTCCTTTAGCGAGCTAATACGTTGACTGGCATGCTCGATCTCTTTTGTTTACGCAGACTTTATGATCGGTTCGCTATTTATTATCTTCGTTCACCGGACAATGATCCGCGGATCAGAGCGATCGACGCAGATCGCTCGCTAGAGATACGAGAATTAAATTTTGCTTCGCTGATTAGCCTGGCAGTTATACGTTGCTTTATCTATTATTTTTGACGTCGAAGGATATGATCGTTTCGAACGGTATTCAGCGGTCGTTCGAATTATGTGTAGATTGTTGCGTCGTACATGTGGATTTGCGTTCGGACGTTTTCTGGAAATCTCGCGAGCCTTGTGACCGTCACGGTGAATCGACTGACAATTGAAAAGAAAGACGGAGACTTTGATCGAACAGAAATTATGGGATAAATTATTACAAAATTACAAGATGGACTATTATAAAATTACGAGATAAACTATTATAAAATTACTAGATGGATTATTATAAAATTATAAGATAAACTATTACAAGATTGTAAGATGAACTATTACAAAATTATAAGATGAACTATTACAAAATTATAAGATGAATTATTACAAAATTATAAGATGAATTATTACAAAATTATAAGATGAATTATTACAAAATTATAAGATGAACTATTACAAAATTATAAGATGAACTATTACAAAATTATAAGATGAATTATTACAAAATTATAAGATGAAATATTACAAAATTATAAGATGAATTATTACAAAATTATAAGATGAACTATTACAAAATTATAAGATGAACTATTACAAAATTATAAAATGAACTATTACAAAATTACAAGATATTATAGTCTCATAAGAAACTATAAGATAAATGACTAGTTTGTACCGTTCGTTGCCAGAACTTTTCGTCGAGTTCCATTGTCATGTAAAATTCAAAGTAAGCCCAGTTTCCTTCTTTCTTTTCACATTTCGTTGCAATCTCAAGTTGAAATATAAAACCATCGAGAAATCCGGAAACGTAACTAACGAATGCATGCTGTGTGCTTAAATCACGTAGCACGGGACGTATCGATGAAATTCAAATCGTAAACTCTTTTCGAAATAATAGATGGAACCGTTTCCTAGGATCTAAACGATCAATGGTTCCATTGTAACACGCGTTTATCGATTAGCACCGTTCCAAACATCGATTGTCAGTCATTAAGCATTCGATCTAATGAAACATATCAACGATCCGACCAATTGCATCGGTAAAAACGACGAAAATTCTCTAAATTACGATTCGAAGATAACGCAATCCCATCATGCACCACGCTCTCGGCTAGTCGTCTTTGTTTCATTTGTTTATTGTACACCGAAAAAAAAAGAAAAGAAAAACGAGATACGCGTCGCGGCGAACAGAAAAATTAGTCGTAGACGAGAAGAAAAAGTAAAGAAACTGCATGAGACACGCATAGTTGGAAAATTTTAGCGATCGGTGAACGGGAACGTCTATCTCTAGCTTCTACAGCTTTATTTTGTTCTTTCTCGATATATTTTCGATGAAAAACTTAACAGACAAGCAAGAATATCGGTCACTTAACCGTACTCGGATATATTTTTGAGAAAATGGTCCTGGATAAGGGCGGGTTAGAGATTTTCTATGACTGTGCAGATGGAATTGATCGCGACGGGGACCTAGATAAAAAGAGTGCCAAGGAGCTAAATCAACTCGAGGTTGCGATCGGAGATGGAATGGAATTCACTATTCACGGTAAGCGTGTCGATGAATCCGGCTGGATATCACCCGGTGCCATCCATGTTATCAAAGCACTGTCCAGATTTCGATTTCATCGTGCCTCGAACCGATCGTTTTCGTTTCAAGGGAGGAGCCCGGTCTACCGATCTTTTTTCACTTTAATAGAGATTTTGACTTTAATAGAGATTTTGACTTTAATAGAGATTTTGACTTCAATTGAAATATTGACTTTAACCCTTTGCACTGTGATAACGAGTCAGTCTCGTGGCGAACGTCTCGTAGGCAGCCATATTTATCAAATCCTGCGATTTGATAAATATGGCTGCCAATCATTTCTATTAAATCAAACTAAAATTTAAATCCCCGTCATCGAAATCTAAAAATGGAAGTAAACGGGGACAATCGTGACACAAGAATAATCTCATGGTATCGAGGAAATAATTAAGGACGAAGTAGTCGTAATAAACGTAGCACTGAAAGACGTAACAGTGCAAGGGGTTAATAGAGATGAACATAACACCGTTTCAGATTCGAACTCACAAGACAACGATTTACAAATTAAAATAAGTATACGGGGTGGACCGGAACTCGTAGCACAATCAACAGAGGGATGATTCTACGTGAAAGGCCCACCCTGTATAATAAAGAAATATCATTGAAAGCTTCGATTACACCATGACATCGCCATGAATGTTAATTCATTGGAATTAATACTTTCGTTGCTCGTCGAATATCTTTTATTTGTGAACATTATTATGCTATTTTAACACGTTCAGTGCCGACAATCGACCACTAAAATCCCCGCATAGTTAAAGCAATTTAATTAATCGAAGCGAAACTAGAAAGTTAATATCTATCATAGGGGTGGCAATATAAAACTCTTTCGCATCCGAAAAATTTTAGTCAAATTCAATTTGTTCAAGTATATTGCAACAAAAATGAATTTTCAAGATTAGTCAGAAATTAGTGTCATCCATAATTGGGTGACGCGGCGCTTAATGTGTTAAGGAGAACATCAACCTCGAGCAAAAGTCTAAATTATTCAAGGAAAATCACGAATTCAGGAATACGAAGCAGCGATAAGACTCGAAAAGCGCATAAACTTTGCCGAGTCGAAGAAAATTAATTTAATACGTGCAGTGCCGGATCGGACGCATATTGTTGACATTAATTTTTAACGGGGTTTTGAAATTCACTTTTATTGTAATATATTCGAACAAACTGATTATATTACTATGATTTTTAGACTAGAAATAAGTGAAGCTGGTAAAACTACTATACTTTGTACTATCGGTTCTATTAATTACATAACTTTTAATATTATGCAAATCTTTAGCGCCGCTATTCGGCACTCAATGTGTCAAGCAAAAAGCAGAATGTTCATGGTATTGATACCTGTCAGTAGAGTAGTTTCATACGTTCTTTATTTCTGGCAAAAATTAGTTCAGGCGCTTCTCATGTTGGCGTAACTCATTCTACCACATTATTTTCCACGAGAAAAATCTTCGAGATGTTTTTCGAATACGAGATTAATGTTCCTGGATGTTTCAAAAAGATGAATTACGCGGTTTGTCAAGGAAAAAATCGCTAGCATCCGGAACCGGGCTTCTCCGCTTTGAAATATTCGCTTCGATGATTAAATGGAATCGATTTTTGATTTTCTCGAAGGAGATGTAGAGAACAAGTTGAGCGGCAGACTGTGCATGAACAACAGCAAAATTATAGGCAACTCGATAAACCACCGGGACTACAGGCTGGACCACGATTACATTAATCAGAACGAGGACGACACGATCAGGTTAGCTCATTTCGATAAATTATGCTTTTATTTTTCATGAAATTGTAAAATAGCATTGTTCTAATATTTCAAATAGAATTCATTTGTTATTTTGAATGCTATTATTTGAAATTGGAGATAATATCGACACATTGAAAATGATAGTTATTTAGCAGTTATTTAAAAAATAATCTGCGACATAAAGATATTATTTTTAAAAAATCATTACAGTCCGTTTAATGTTGTCACGAAAGAAAATAGTCTTGTGATGTATTTCTTTTTTTTTTAAAGCAAAGTTTTTAGACATTCAACATAGTCAAATAATACGCAGCTAATAATAATTAGATCACCGTTTAATTTGTATGTATTACTCCGTGATTATAATAGTTTACATAATGTTATATCAAAAGTGACCAATAGATCGCCGATTCGCAAAACAGAACAAACATTTAAATAATGTAAAAATACTATTATTTCCAACTTAATAAAATAATTAAAGAAAGACATGTAGGCGTTGCTCCTGTTTTTAATAAGTTGCGAATTGAATCTGCAATCCGATGATCGCAAACGCGAAAATAATTATGAAATAATATGTTATAAATTAACACGTTGAACGAGACAATTCGAATCGGTTTTATTAACCAAATCCATTCTTTTCTGTGCACGGAATAGCATCAAGTCGTACGGCAGCCACAAGAACATGGCGTTCAAGGATGAAAGTCACAAGAGCAGCATGGATTCGTTCGACGGCGAAGAGAAGAAGGACGCTAGCAAGGAAGATCTCGATCAGGACGATGGTACTTGACATTGCATTTCGATGTAGCATTTCATTATCGTAAACCGATTTTCGATGCCAATTGCAACTGCCAACAATTGTATCACTTTTTTGCAAGAACTTGGGAAAGATGGGGACGAGGACGTTTTAGACGACGCCATTATCCACGCGGACGAGGACCCAATCGAGTCCGATACTCCAGCCGATTGTTGCCCGGAGAATTGTTACAAGAAGTTTCCGTTTTTGGCTGGCGACGACGACGCACCGTTCTGGCAGGGTTGGGCCAACTTGAGACTGAAGACCTACCAACTAATTGAGAACAAGTATTTTGAGACTGCCGTCATTTTGATGATTCTTTTGAGTAGTTTGGCTCTCGTGAGTATATCATCGTCTCCTCGATTCTATTTTACGCTGCGAGTCTGGCAATGAATTTTTTATTATTTTATTATTTTAACGAATTCACAGGTTTTGTGCTCCAAAATTTTACAAGAATTTTGATTTATAAAAAGCTAAAAATCTGCGAAAGGATCAATTCGGAGTGCGAAACCTGTACTCTAGTTTCGAAACAACAAAATTGACCAAACAATTTCTCGAACTTCTCGAAATTATTAAATAACTTCGATGATTGGTAAAAGAAATATGGCGTTCGAGCGCGTTGCCCGGCTCGAAGCCTTCGTTATTTAATTTTATGCTGGAGTACACGATCGCGGTTTGTCTCGACAGGCCTTGGAAGATGTGCATCTTTCATCACGACCCATTCTGCAAGATATCTTGTATTACATGGACCGAATCTTCACTGTGATTTTCTTCCTCGAAATGTTAATTAAATGGTTGGCTCTCGGCTTCAAAAAGTACTTCACGAACGCTTGGTGCTGGCTTGATTTCGTCATTGTCATGGTGAGTACTGTTTAACGGAATGTTCTGTAGCACCTCCTATATTAGTTATCTAACCAGAAATGTGGGTAATACCTTGTACAAACTATTCAACTAATAATCAATGGCTTGGAATTTAATAGACAAAGGCAAGCGATTACACACATGACGAGCAGTAGACTATTAATGAGTATTTCTAATGTGACTAAATAATTTGGTTTACACAGCCGCACTTCGTTTTCTTTCCTCAGAGCAAGATTACAATCCACTCCTCTCGCGTTTCTTGCACAGAGCCTGACACGCTCTGTGAGAACATCTGTTCGTTTCTCGAGATGAGAATTCATCGACGAGTTGTCCATTGATAAGGAATCCATTAATAAGGAATCCATTAATAAGGAATCCAATAATAAGGAATCCATTAATAAGAAATCCATTGATAAGATTTAGAATTGCGCGTTGAATGCTAAAAAGAAAGAGAGAGAGAGAGAGTATTGTAAACTTGTCGCACAACTTTCTTAGAAAGAACCGACTTGTCCTATCTGAACTCTTTAACGCAAGACGTCCGCCATCTTGTGCTCCTCCTCCTTCTAATAACCCGAAAATCTGCCTGAAAAGCGGGAGCGCAGCATGGAAACTTTCAGCGGAGTTCTCTAATAGACTCGTCTACCCGTTTAATTCTAACTATCGTGGAAATCATCTTCCATCTGATGAATATTTAATGATAATAGCTGTCACTGATCAACTTGGGTGCAATCTGGGCCGGCGCTGCCGACATCTCGGCCTTCCGTTCCATGAGAACACTGAGGGCCTTGAGGCCTTTACGAGCAGTATCACGATGGGAGGGCATGAAAGTAAGTCACATTGGTCGAGGAGAACTAACAAAAAAAAAAAAAAATAAAACTGAACAAAGAGTATACCATCAGCCTGACCCGGCGATGTGACGACCGACAGACCAAACCGAAGTCGGCGAATTCTGTTGAAAGTCGCGGTGCTCATGAAACGTTGTTTCTCTTTGATATAGTGTCCTAAATAGCTGCTCGCACTAATTGCGAAGAAATCAATTTGTTTCCCATAAAAATTAATTGCTATACTATTTCAATAGTATTATCGAGCTGTTTAACTTACTTTCCAAACTTACGTGTAGAATAAATTGAGAGAAGAATTTACGAAGGAATCGCGATCGTATCAAACCGTAACAAAAGAAGACGTGGTTAAACATAACGTAGGACGAGAATAGGAAATTTTTATTGAATCTAAATCTGTAGCAGTAACTGTAGAATCTTGCAATAGGAAAGGATAATGAATCCAATCGGAAAGAAATAAAGAGCAACGTTCCATGGGCAACGTTCCATTTGACGCGATCATGAAATGTGTGTCGATTGGTCGGTGATCCGTCACATTTGCCGTTAGGTTCTGTTAACAGTCGATCTGTAAAAAGGAACTAAAGTGCAATGTATATGAAAAAAGGGACGTAAACAAAACCGAGGATAAATGACGAAAAGCGAAAGATCGCTACAAGTGATCGGTAGCCTGTTCTATGCTTCCCAGTGTGCAGAGGTACACTGGCGTTTCTACTCGATGTCTGCACTGATATCTTGGAATTTTTGTCGTACTAGCTATTGTCTATGTACGCCTCTCCTAACAATCTTTTTTGGCACAGTGATCGTTGTGCAACGTATACTGTATTTATATACATATACAAACTATATATATGTATGTATGTGTACATATACTAAATAGATATATAAATGTATATTTCTATATATATTATATATATCGTATGTTATATATATTATATAGAACGTATATTATATATATATCGTATATTATATATATATATATATATCGTGTATTATATATACATACATATATATACATAAAAATGCTTTGTGTGTAATGTTACTGATCTTCCTTGTGTGTACTACGTACGTCTACGCGATACATTGTAAAATGTTTACCAGGATCTTGATTGATCGCGTCACGACGCACGGTCGCATTATCCCGGAATTTCATTTTCCTCCGCGCGATTGGTTGCAAACCTGTAGAAAATTATCCGCTGATGAAAAACAATGGGTTTGGAGGTGCGGTGGCTTATTTCCAAGTAACTCGTAAATCGATGGAATCGCGTTGCTTCGTTGGATTCATTCATTGATTATAACGAAATTGAAAAATCGTGCGTCGCGACCACAAGTATGACGAACATTTTCATCTGTTTCAGGACGAAGCCGACTATCATGCTCGTAATTGATAATGATTTTTGTCAAGCCGTACAGCTCTCTGCCTTGACGACTGAGCACGCCTGTTTGCGTATAATTAGAATAGAGGCGGGATTAGAGCGATCCTCTGTGTCTAAACAAATTGTGTGGCCATTCGCGAGTCATTGATTTGATATCGTTGTATCTGTTTTTTTTTTAAAGAGGTACATGCTACGTTACACTGATTCGCTACTTCTAAACGAATATTTCGCTATATTTCTAAACGAATGAAAAAAACATGCGTTCGCCGCGTTATTTTTCCATTGTGATCGCTGATTAAACGGATCGAACAATAAAAACGTGCTAAGAATCGTTCAAGTAGTATATTATCGAGCGCATTTGGCTTTTGGATCAGCATAATTACACGCAAACGAGCGTCCAGTCAAGAACAGTCAGAGGAAAAGATGTCTGTGCACTGCTAATTTCGACTTTCTAAAAAACTGTAAGATTCGATAGCACCGATTTGGCCACTTGCTCATACCACTAACAAATTGTAATTAATATCGATGAATTGCTTCTGCTGCTAACAAATTGCTCCTACCACTAAATATTGCGACGTCTGAAAGGCTGTGCGCGAATACATTTTTCTTCGACTGTACATCTCTGTTCATTGTTAACCGCTACGTGTGCCATTACCTGGTTTCTATCTGTGTCTTCAACCCCCCTGCTCTGGATATTTGTTGTACCGTATCTACGAACGTGTATATACACTATATAAATGGAAATCTAAGCTCTCCACAGATAGGACGGCCGCCTGTGTGTGATAAATGCCGCTTCGATATGAGAATCCTCGAATCCATCGAACACGAGATCAAAACGAAGTGACATATCTACGTTCTCTTTCTCTATATCTTTCTCTTACTCTTTTTCTACCCTCCTTTGCTCCTCTTCTCTCTCTCTCTCTCTCTCCCTCTTTCTCTCTTCTATATTTTTCTTTTCTTTCTCTATCTCTCTCTATCTCTCTCTTTCTCTCTCTCTCTCCTCCTCTCTCTCGCTTTCTTTCCCTCTGTCACCTATTCTGACCCCCCCCCCCTACGCCCCCAGTCCTCTTGCAACTCCAGAGTTTGGAAACGATGAAAGATCGTTTTTCTTTTTCTTTATTTTTTTTTTGTCTTATATGTAGCCTGTCTACCTGTTGCTGTGATTCGCTCTCGTTTCTCGCTCGCAGGTGTCACTCATTAACTTCGTAGCGTCGCTCTGTGGCGCTGGCGGGATCCAAGCCTTCAAAACAATGAGGACCCTAAGGGCCCTAAGGCCACTCAGGGCGATGTCTAGAATGCAGGGAATGCGGGTATGTAGCCCACAGTCTCAGCGGACCTTGCCGATTACTCCATGTACATCCCATCCGGATCAGTTATTACTTTTAGAATAGGAGTCTGTTTGGACGAATCGACAGCCAGAGTTGGGCACTAGACGCGACCTGTTTCAAAATTCTTGACGACGCGCGTTCGCGATTCTATCGCGATTAAGAGCGAGCTTTACTTTGACGCCATTCTTGACACCTGGACTGCCAGATTAAACGGAGGCAATGCGAGCTGTGTACCGAAAAGTGGCTGCTAGCTGGACCACGTGGTTCTCGAAAGATTTTTCTTCGATTCGTGTATTTTCTTTTTTAATATTCTGCCAGTTATTATTGAATGAATTCGAGACTTTCCTTGCCTAAAAAATTGTTCTCAAACCTGGATAAAAATATTTCAACTAAGAAACACAAGTATTTGCAAATACTATTTCTTTCGACTGTGTAACATGTGATTAATTTGAAATAGTAGTTGTAGAAACACTGGTTGAAATACTAAATGGATTTTGAAAAGATATGCAAATCATTTAAAATATATATTTCACAGTATAAATCTGAAATACTTAATTAAACGAAATATTACGTTTGTTCTGCGTGAAATGACACACTTGAATATTATTTCTATTATGACTTTTACTCAGCTTCAATTGTTTGCTTATGGGAAGAAAGCATTATTTCCCGTGACAGAAATTCTGAAGCGTGTCCGATTAGCATACACTATTCGAAATACAGTGCACTCTCTCCGTTTCAAGAAAAATAAATATTCGATCTTTTGTGCTAAGAAACGAGGTTCTCCAGGCACATTTTGGCTTATTGAACCTCGACAAATTGATTACTGGTCACAATATATTCACAAAGCGATTAAATTGGTCAATACACAGGTAATATGGTAATCAATGTGTTGAACGCGCGTTCACGTGCTCGAACGAATACGGATAATTACCGCGACAGCGTCGCGAATTCGATGAATCGTGTGAAAATTTGTGCAGCGAAGAATGAACGAAAAAAATTTCAATGTCGGTTAAGCAATCGCTGAACAGCATAATTAATTACATGGACGTCCAACTTTGTCGATAATCGTTCGGTTCGTTCACATGTTTTCAATTTAGACTGTTTCGGTGCCGTCGGCCAACACGGCGGAACCGTTTATTCTATTTTTCCGTCGCGAGACTCGACAAAGAGGCCGATAGGAACCTTAGTGACAGTGAAACTCTGTTCACCACTTCTTTCTTTCGATCGCGAATAATTCTTGTGCTCTTGTATTGTATCACGGTGATACAGCGATTCTTGTTCCACCAGAAACAAAGGACGTTTTCTGAATGAAAAAAAAAAGAAAAAATTAGCGCAGCCAGCGATTAGAATTCGGACAATGTTATTCTTCGGCCTCGCGGTGTCAGAGACTCGGCAGAATCTCCTTTTGCACGTAAACATGCGTAGGAAAGTCGCGAATGCACTTGAGCTTAAAACTGCGAATGTTTGATCGGCACGTAGACTTGTTCTTCGCGAACAATTTTTGCGAAATATGCACTTTAGAGGATACACGTACACTGGTTGTCCGTAAGTTCGAGGTCACCGCCTTGCCGTTCAAGTCGTAGAGTTCTACGAACGGCAATGCATTCACGATATACAAAATTGAACTTCTCGATTTCCACACAGTCCGCTCGATGAGACGAAAGGATTAATATTTTATTGTTCTACCAGTTAAATTCCATCAATATGCGTTTTAAAAACTGATTTGTCATTTTTTTTCCGCTGCTCGTAATATAAGATACATGGAACAAAAGAAGATAGAAATTTTTAATAATTATAGATTTTTATTGATGCGCATAGATTGAAAGAGACAGAAGTGGAACAGAAAATTTATTCCTTTTTCAATGATCTCGTTGAACCGAAAATAATACATAGCTATTGTTAAATTATTTTATTCTTAAATTTTAATCTTTCTGTAGTTTCAAATTATCGATGCTCATTTTTTCTGTGTATTAAATCCGCAGTCTATTTTAATATTTATCAATGTTTCTCAATGTCTTAACTGTTTCACACACAGTAGATTCAACATTTTCAGTATAGTTTACTTAAAGGGCTCGGAATTAGCATGCAACGTGATTGCGAGGACTACGCCTGCTGAGTACCATCGCGTGTCTCGCTCCCCCATGATCACCTAAATGCTACACACATACACAAAAACACAGATGTATAAAGCAAACAGGCGCACGCATTCGAGGTGCTCCATGCCGAAAACAGCTGGGAAGCCAGACGCGCGACGGAAGGGGGCGTAGCCCTCACGGCATAAATGTAACGTGGACTGTTATTCCGAGCCTTGGTTTACAGTAATGCGAATGTTATAGCAGAATAAATAAATTACGAAAGAAATTGGAAATAAATAAATGAAAGAATTTGGAAACACGATGACCTAACTGCGGATTTTCTGCATTCGTAATGGGGTAAGAATAAATTAGAGTAGTAGGGAAATCAAATGAAATTAAGAATGTAGTCGTATCGCTTTCAATTTGTTGAAATTATTAATAAAAATGGAACTTATATTTCTTTTCCGCATTCTGTAATTAACGGGGAGAAATATTATCGGGTTATTACGTGATTATATTAATTTTATTGAATTCTAGTTGAGAAGAATTTTCTGTTGAATATTGTTATATGCTAGAAAATGATAAACGAACGCGTGACCCCAAACTTATGGATAAGTAGTACTTAGATACTACCTCAATCTTTAGATAACGTGCCTTTTACTCTAGATACAGCCTAGATACATATCAATACACGTTACCTACATACATTTTAGTAACTTGTCATTCGTTACAGCCCCGCGATGGGTTTAATTAAACAGTTTTGTGTCTCATTACAGACTTATATTAAATTGATTCGACATTACTGTAATTACAAGGTCGCTGAGATACTGGGCGTAGCGTTATTGTCATGCCCACACCCTGACACTATCTCATCCTGTCTATATTATAGTTCGATGCTACTGACTTTCAGCAACTGTCGATGTGTTTTTTGAATGGGTTTATTTTTTTTCCTTTCTTTGGTTCACCGTTTTCTTGCATGAGTACGCTATTCTGTTGGAGCTGCCATCGCCGGGCCCCCACCTTTTGCATTTTGTTTCGATGTTCGCTTGGTGTCGCCGCTACACGTCTTCTCACTAACTTTTTTTTTTTCTTTTCCCGTTAGTTTCGTTCTATTCTGTACAGACATTCTTGCATGCGGTCGTGCCCCGCGATGCAATATCTTTCTGTAACACCTACGTCACATCGATCAACGATCTAGGCGAACTTGTATACATTTATTCGTTCACTATTCTTTTCTCCGTTCTCTTTTCATTTGATTTCAATCGAACGTTCGTGAAATGAGGAAAAAGAAAACTCTCGAGTCGTCCGAGTTGTTTGCAATATCGTTTCGACGTACATTGTATATTCACGTTCGAACTATGATTATCGGAAACTGAACAAAATTCGCAGATGTAAGTATACGAAATTTGCCTCGGTTTATCTTTCTTCTGTCGTAGTACGTTTTTTATTTTCCAATTTATAGGAAGATCAAGAAAGGTTCAAAATGTTCTATTGTTCTGTATTTCGATTTGATCTTCTGCGATTTACGTCGCAGTGGGAAACCGGAAATATGTCCTGCAAACGTAACGATAATTAATAACGACGTTTTTATTTTCCGATTGGACAACGATATTTCCAGTTTGTCGTCCGACGTTCTTGTGTTTTTATCTTTCTTTCTCTTTTCATTTTCTCGGGAAACAAAAGGGATTTGAAATTTACATTGCACATACGATAATGCGTACACATAGCGTAGTCACATAGAGACGCATATAGCCGCATATAAACGCATACCTAAACGCATAGAAAAAAAAAAAATGAGACAGAATTTCCACGACCGGGGAACACCTGCAGATTTTAACGCGACGCGTCTCGTTCCACAGGTAGTCGTCAACGCCTTGGTTCAAGCCATTCCATCCATTTTCAACGTGTTACTGGTGTGTCTTATCTTCTGGCTGATCTTCGCCATTATGGGTGTACAACTTTTCGCTGGCAAATACTACAAGGTATTGTTAACAACTTCCTAAACATCTTGTCGTATCGTGCAGCGCCGAGAAAACGAGTTCCACTTTTTACACTGTTTTATAATTACGCATTTAATATTGGTATAAAAATTAATTGGTAACGAGTATTAAATGCAATAGATTATTAATTAATTGATTCAAGGAAAAAGCATTTATTGAGATATACTTGGTTACAGAACGAAGGCAATTTAAATAGCGCAATTTGAAGTCGATTATAACAGTAAAATAAAATAAAAAATATATAGTTCTCTATAACTTACTATAGTTATATAGTAGTAAATATAGTAACTATATTTTATATATAGTTTTATATAGTCCTGATGGTTTACCTGAATTATTAGAAAGTGGTGCTGCTTCCTCAGCAGCTGTCTTAATTATCTCTAACATGAACGAGGCTGCAAAGGTCGAAAGAATCTAACGAAATGTCATTATTGTTTTTGCAGTGTGTAGACGTAAATAAGACAACGTTAAGCTTCGAGATCATCCCCGATCGAAATGCCTGTATAGCTGAGAACTACACTTGGGAAAATTCTCCAATGAACTTCGATCATGTAGGAAAAGCGTACCTGTGCTTGTTTCAAGTGGCCACATTCAAGGGATGGATTCAAATCATGAACGACGCTATCGATTCTAGGGAGGTAAAGACCATCGATACGAAACATAGTCAACCCTCGCATGACACACCATAAAAATCACGGATGGGACACTGTTGGCTAGTACAAGAAGCTACATAAACGTCTGATGATTTTACAGAGACGCATTTTGCTGTTTCAAAAGTATCATATTAAAAAGTAGGAAATTCTTGAAAAGCAAGATATATCGAAAACAAAAACCGCGTACAAGACCATCACAAATGTTAAGAATAACTCGAACACTTGGCAGGCTGTGTAATTGTACGAATGGTCCAATTAAATTGGTGTCATTTAAGTTATTTATGCACCGGTTTTATGGGACTACTAGCTTAACAGTAACTTTTACAGAGTTCTCAATGATGCCATCTTGTTTTGCTTGATAAAAATAACAGAAATATATTTATGAAGATTTTTGTGATTTTTATTGTAACGTGTTAAATAATTCAGATATGTCAGCAATCTAATGTTGTTAAACCTAATGCCGCCCTGTTAACAGCGATGTGGAAATATTGAATGTTTGCGTCATGCGAGGGTCAGCCGACATTCCTCGCTGCAACACAATCCTCACCGGTCCTTTCTCATTCGTTCGCAGCTCAACAAACAACCAATCCGTGAAACGAACATCTACATGTATTTCTATTTTGTATTCTTCATTATATTCGGATCGTTTTTTACCCTTAATCTATTCATTGGAGTTATCATCGACAACTTTAACGAGCAGAAGAAAAAAGCCGGAGGGTCTCTTGAGATGTTCATGACGGAAGACCAGAAGAAATATTACAACGCCATGAAGAAAATGGGCAGCAAAAAGCCGCTGAAAGCTATTCCACGACCGAGAGTAAGCGCGAAACATGAACCATTATCGATTCGACCACGTATCTTCGCCTGTAAATACTTAATTAATCGACGCGTTCTTCTTTGTTTCAGTGGAGACCGCAAGCGATAGTGTTTGAAATAGTGACGGACAAAAAATTCGATATGATAATCATGTTGTTTATCGGATTGAACATGTTAACGATGACGTTGGACCATTATCAACAGACCCAAACTTTCAGCGATGTTCTAGATTATCTGAACATGATATTCATTGTGATATTCACCAGCGAGTGTCTCATGAAGATCTTCGCACTGCGTTACCACTATTTCAAGGAGCCGTGGAACCTCTTTGATTTTGTTGTTGTTATATTGTCAATATTAGGTAATGTAATGTAATGACTAGTTCAGTCGTATGGCCCAAGTGAAATTAATTAACGTTGTCGAGAAATGAATCCTGTTAGCTTTTTCAACATTACACGATCTTTCTTGTTCTACTACTTCTCTCATCTCTCTATCCATTGCTGCAAATTAGAAAGCTTGGAATAGATCCAACGAGCATGTCATTACGCATTTTAGTCTGATCTTTCATCATGCACGCAAAACAGTTTGTACTCTCTTCGATAACAAAACTAAAAAAGCAGACAGGTTCGATATTTCACGTGTGCCGAAACGACTGATCAGCGTCATTACGTTACGTAGCCTTACATTGATGTCGTATTGTACCCTAACGTCCTCTGACCTCCCACAGTGTCCCCGTCCTAAAGAATTTACATGCAAATTCGTTGCCGAATCGTTCGATACAACGTCACGTTGACCGCTTAATACTTGAAATTCGAAGTTTCATTAAATAATCGACGTCTACGCATTTCTTGGTTCGATCGAAATATTTACAGTGGCCAACTGAAAAGTCAAGTTTGCCCAATGTTTGACGTAACGTTGTATCCGACTCGATTCGCATATGTTAATTGATGTAAAAGATGATCATTAGTCGATCACATCGGGTAAGAGCGGGTCTGTATTACAAAGGTTTTTCCTACACATTTTTCTAATCAACAAATTAGTCTCTTGATAGAAAGAAGAAATCTAGTAGTGCGACTATTCTGAGACACACTGAGAATGACGCCTGACACGAAACTGCGCAACATACTAGTCTCGTACAGCACCGCGGTTCATTCAACAAACGATCGGGGCTATTGGATCAGATATCGATGCATGTTGTCTTTTTATCTCGGAGACACGGCGATTAGTGATTAGAGGTTGCAAACAGAAAAGGATCTCAGCGCCGACGAAATGCATGTTACACTCTTCCTCCACGATCAAACGACAAAGTTCCTTGCACCAGAACCTTCGAGGTCGTTCGTAGAGAGATTGATCGAACTAGAACAGACTATTAGAGCAGTCTTGCTTACACTTCTAGGAAATTGAGAATGCACCATAGTTTCAATCTATTTCTCCTCCGATGAATGAAATCCGGTCTCTAGGCTAGTTGGAATCGTAGTTTGTCCTCCGACACTTGCAAGAATCTCTATCCTCATCCGATCGAACTGCATGACTACTGGATGAACATCCATTAACATAGAGAGCACCTTTCCACCTAAAAGAAAAAAAAAAAAGAAAAACAGCACCGTTTCACAACCTCCTTTCTGACTTCCATTAGAGAATTAGCGACAAACGTGACGCATGTCACTACACCATCGTGCTAACGCCACCCGTGTTTTCTTCAGGTCTGGTACTCAGCGACATCATCGAGAAATACTTTGTATCGCCGACGTTGCTTCGTGTAGTAAGAGTGGCGAAAGTCGGTCGTGTGCTTCGACTCGTGAAAGGTGCTAAGGGTATTCGAACACTTCTCTTCGCCCTAGCGATGTCGTTACCAGCCCTCTTCAACATTTGCCTATTACTATTTTTGGTGATGTTTATCTTCGCGATCTTCGGAATGTCTTTCTTCATGCACGTCAAGGATAAGAGTGGGCTGGACGATGTGTACAATTTTAAAACGTTTGGACAGTCGATGATATTGCTATTCCAGGTAAGACACCAACCATCTTCGACGAATACAGTACTCTCTGCCGATAGTTCTGCGTACGAGATCGAAAGGGTTGAAAATATATCCGCGAGGCCGAGTGCCCTCGTCGATTACTCTAGATACGTTGAATGCAAAAGAGACAACAACAAACAGTCGCCTCTTTATAGATTATTTTTCTCTTCAATAAAAGATATACATGGTTTATTATTTTTAATTCAAACTATTAAGGAATGAACATTCTGAGAATAAACTGTTGAGAGACGAACTATGGGGAGAGAGTACAGTAGTGTCGTTTTCGAAAGAAGTAGGAGAGAGGTGCTATGAGTTAGAAACATTCATGCGTATGCATTTGCAACTAGTTACAAAGCGTTATAGTATCAAGCATGGCAGACACGCGATTGAATTTTTTCGACAGTAAAAAGTAAAAAACATGTGGTAAGTTATCGAAATGTTTATCAAGTTGTTATAAGTAGTGACTAATTTAATAGTACTTGTTGACTTTAATACCTTTATCTTGAATATACTTTTTGACTTTGTTTAATTGAAAGTTGTCACCGATAAAACATGATAGAATAATTGTAATAGAATGATAGTATAAATACAATAGACGATAATATGGTGACCGAGATAACATAGAAAGAAAGTACAGTAAGATCAATTTGCTAATTCTTTTAACATGTCGAAACTATATTTATAATTGACTTAGACTAGATATGCCGCGTTATAGTCCCGGCGTATTCATTTTAAGAATCATATGCTTGAAAATTAGTACTAGAGCTTGCAAATCCATTTAGATGGATCACTGAAGATAGTGTTTTAGAAGCTTCACTAATTTAATGAAATGACAATTTGAAGAAATTGTGCTAATATTATTGTTGTTTATGACACTGTTGCATTGATATAAGTATCAATGTCTCTTTAAATACCAGCAATTAACAAAAGGGACAGTATACATTGTTTTAAGACGTTGAGAAAAACCGACATGTAAGTGTAGACGAAATAATAGGGTCGATGGTACCACGTTTAAAATGGTGCGTCTATCCAATGGTATACCGTGTAGTAGAAGTAGTATGGTCTTTATAGTTTCTTTCTCTATCGTGTCAAACGAAACGAAAAGTGTTCCTTCCATGCCACCTCTCCCCTAGTCTGAGATAGCGAAGTAAGCAGCTGTACCACAAACAGTCTGAGGAGTTTCGAATAGAAAAAAAAAAAAAAATGAAAGGGTACGAAACTAAATACAATATACGATTCAATGAGCCCTAAGAGTTTATTGAAAACGTTCGATCCGATTAAGCGCTCGTACGACAGATTGAAACTCTTAAGAAATACAGTGCTGCTTGCTATGTTAAGCGATGCTGTACGTGAAACTGAAAAAACTAATTCCAGTCGTTGTACTGGGAATAACGAGAAACATTTCTTGTGTTCCGGAAGATGTCGACGTCTGCCGGTTGGGACGGCGTGCTCGATGGTATAATAAACGAGGAGGACTGCCAAGAGCCGAACAACGAGATAGGCTATCCTGGCAATTGTGGCTCGTCGACGATTGGTATCGCTTATCTTCTCTCGTACCTGGTGATTAGCTTTCTGATCGTGATCAACATGTACATCGCGGTGATCCTCGAGAACTACTCGCAGGCGACCGAAGACGTGCAGGAGGGTCTGACGGACGACGACTACGATATGTATTACGAGATCTGGCAGCAGTTCGACCCGGACGGCACCCAGTACATCAGATACGACCAGTTGTCAGACTTCCTGGACGTGCTAGAGCCGCCATTGCAGATACATAAACCAAACAAATATAAGATCGTGTCGATGGACATTCCGATCTGTAAAGGCGATCTGATGTTCTGCGTGGACATCCTGGACGCGCTGACGAAAGACTTTTTCGCGCGTAAGGGTAATCCGATCGAAGAGACTGGCGATATCGACGTGCAGGCGCGTCCAGGTGAGGCCGGATACGAACCGGTTAGCTCGACCCTCTGGCGTCAGCGTGAGGAGTATTGCGCGCGATTGATACAGAACGCTTGGCGGAAGCACAAACAGCAGCGTCTCGGCGGACCGAGCGAAGAGAGCGACGACGCGGATACAGATCCGCCCGTCAGGCAGACAGCGGTGCACGTCGAAAGCGACGGATTCGTAACGACGGTGGTGATACACGGCCGTTCGCCGAGCGTCACCTCGAGGACCGCGGACGTCTGATCGGCGACGTTGACGTCTCCAGCACCGCCACCGTCGTAGCCAGCAACGTCGTAGCCACCGCGTCCACCGAGCCGCTCCGTCGCTCTAACGAGCACGAGCTTCTAGACGTCGGGACAGCCGTTCGACGAACGACGATTATACGACAAGACAACGACGACGACGAAGACCGCGACGACCACGACAACGTGCACATCGCTCTCGGGGAGCAGCGGCCTCACGGACCTCTCTCTTGCGCGCGCGCGCTCTCCATCGACAGCCTTATAGTTGTATAAACAAACAAACAAAGAAAAAAAAAATAATACTACATTCCTCCAACGAGTTGCCTTTAATCGACTCTGAAACGCGCCACGATCGTTGGGAGATTCACGTCGCTAGCTGGAACGAGGCGAGGACGAGGACGAGACCGAGTGCTCGAGGAGAGCTGTTCGAACGATAGAAGATTGCGCCGCGTGTTAGAACCGCGTCGACATTATAATATGTACGTCACATCCGCTCCGAATCTCTCTCTGTTTGCTCGCGGTGACCGGGAACAACGCGTGTAGCAGACGCGTCATCCACGCTCGGCCAAGTCAGTTTCTAGAAAGTGTTCTTGCGGCGAAATCGACAGGGGCGAAACATACGAAGAGGAATCGAAGGACAAGGACACATTGGATAATATGCTTTTCACGATCCAGCTGTGTACCGTCACCTAGTCTAGATCACGGAGCCACGGATCCCCGTGGGAACGCGAACCGCGAGTCAACTTCCCCAAAAATAACAAAAAGGCTCGTCGGTTCGCGGGACGGATCAGGCGGACGCCATTCTCGGCACGGGAACGCACCTTGCCTTCGATGGACTTCGTAAACGGCGCTCGATTACGTTTAATTAATTGTACAATGACGATCCGCGCTGGCTGCGTTAACTAAGCACGTAGTTTAGGCGGACGAAGGGTGGTGATCATCGGACGGATTCGCGTTCACGCGAGACCACGAACACGATGACGATACGACGATCGGACAAAGATCAGGCGAAGATCTCGGACGAAGACCCCGGTACACGTTCAGCTCGTTGAGATATGTAATAGTAATAACGAACGCCGCCATATTCTCCCCTCCCCCACCCTCCGCCCACGAAATCACCGATCGTATCATCCCCCTCCCACCACCCCCGCCCCGAGACACAACACACACGAAAACAAAAGTAGGCCAGTTCTTGTAAATCTCTATCTCGCGATATTGGATTTTTTACATGGTTTTACTCTCAGCTGAAACTTGCTGAGAACGCGGCGCCGCGCGACACGCGTCGCGTTCGCCACCCGCTTCGCGGTCGAAGCTCGCGCGAATGACTATTTGTTATTTTCGATCGGTTTACCTACGGTCGTTACGCTGTGGTGTGCCCAAAAGAAAGGACTATATATGCCGGTGGAGAAACGAGGGACACGAGGTAACAGGGGTGGTAAGAAACGAGATTGAGAACGACGGAAGAACGGAGATCAATTGAAGACATTGACGAAAAGACATCGGTGATCATAGTCGAGGCGATGCTAGGGAGGATGATCATAGGACGATTAAGATTACGATTAGACACGGTCACACGTTTACGATGATAATCATGTTGACAACGACGGCGACGATAATAATGACGATGTTAATTATGATGAAGTTAATGATCACGATGATGATGATCATGATGAAGTAGATGATGGTGATGACCACGATGTCGATGTTGATGATGAAGATCACGATGTTAGTGATGAACATGATGTAGATGTTGACGATGACGATTATGATGAAGATGATGTAGATGATGATGATAATGAAGATAATCATCGTGATGATGATGATCATGATGATTACAATGAAGATGTTGATGACGATGATGATGATGTTGATAATGATGACGTTAATGATGATGGTCATGATATTGACGACGACGATGACGGTCATGATGTCGATGGTGAAGATGATGGTCATGATGATCATGATGATAATGATGATGTAGATTATGATGATGATAACGACGATGGTGATCGTGATGAAGATTGTCACAAGTGAGAGACCCATTGGTGAAAAATGTACGCGTAGCTAATTACATTCGTTCGGCTTGATAAAATTTTACGCAATACGGCGCGCCAATGTTTGGTCGCGCGGCTTTATTTTATCTGGCTAAATCCCCTTCCAACTCTCCCCCCCCCCCCCCCCCCCCCTTCTCCCCCTCTCTGTTCCTGACTCGCTGACCGCTCGCTCTCTTTGATCGTTTAAATATACCGCGGAACAAATATGGAATTTTTTACAATCGTGCCGTTCGAGTCCGTAATGAAGCTAACCGTTGACCGGAAGAGAGATGAATCGTCGCCGATGGTAGCTCAGATCGATAGACAAAGTCCATGACCCGGTGATTTCGATCCTAGCGTGTTACGAAGCGTCTAGAGACATCGTCGTAGCTAAGCCGCGTTTGATTTCTTTCGTGACCTGTGCATCATTTTTCCGGAACGGGACTCACCCTTGTGCCTTTGTATTTACGTTCTACTTGTCGATTCTGTTCAACTATTGCCTCGGACTCAAAGTAAACGTAACCGTAAACTTTATCGAACTAGTCGAGCCAGTAGAAGAAAAAAAAGAAAACACTTTAGCCTGACTTTATCGAACGTTGAGCTTCGGGCCGGCGCGGAAGTTCATAGTGCAGATTCATCGCGTTAATTTCGTATATTGATTCTAGAGCAATAATCGTTTTTTATATTTACTTTGTATGTCGAACGATGGGCTATCGCGGCGTAGCGCCGCGAGAAGATAGTCGTTATGATTCTTGCCAAAAGGGACGGAGAGGGCGGTAGCAAATAAGAATCTCGCAATCATCATCAGCTAGATACTTATACACATTGCAGAACTTAACACAGGACACACAAGTCTAAACACGACGTAGTAATGCGCTTTGGAATAAATGAATATACACGATTTAGTGTAACGTTACTTCGAATAATTGTAATCGAGAGGGAGAGGAAGCAAAAAAAAAAAAAGTAACCGTGCGCGCCCGTAAACCCGTTTCGCAGTAAATGCGTAGTGTGTCGCCTAATTGTGGAGTGGATTTACACGCAAAAAAGAGATGTTTAAAAAGATACGACGAGGAAATTTTATGAAATCACACGGCTGATGACAGGGAGATCGGCACAACTGTCTCTAGCAACGGAACTCATCCGATCGAACAATTCAATCCTCGATAAGGAGGCTGATACGCGTGCTCGTTGCACGCAAAACCAGCGATCGTTTCGTCTAAAGTCAGATTTTGATTCTAAAGTACCTGAAACGCGACGATTCTCGATTATATGGTAAACATTTAAAAGTTATTCGTACAGAGAGAGAGAGAGGATATATTCGAATTATTGTATATTAACGATTTATTAAAGTTCGACAGCGGAACCAAGGTAACATTCATCGTTCCCAAATAGTCGTCGCGACGTATCAATTGGTAATCAAACCGCTGCCAGCCCCAGATCAGGATCTAGAGCCTTTTCGATAAGCATTTATATCGGACGCCAACGTTAATCGCTTCAAAACGTTTCCGATCTTGCCAACGATCGAAATCCGAAAGGTTGTCGAACGTCGCCCGAGAAAGTTGTGCCGCTCCTTTGACTCGGCTTAAATCGCGGATGCCAAAACGGAACGTTAAGTTTTCGATGAGGTTTGTTTGTTAAGGTTTTAAAGCATTTACCACTTTGATGTTCGTTGCTTCAAATATTTACTATATAGTTTCCGTTGAATTATCGCGCGTCTCGCTGTTTCGCCAACGGCGCACGTCCACGGGAAACAGCTAGACGCCGGGAAACAAAAGAGAGGAGTGTTTTAGTCGAGATCGTACGATCCTCGTTTTGCGATTCGAACTGCCGCACCATTTGTCCAAGAACGGTGACGATTCAATGACCACGACGGAGTAGTTCACACCTTTTCCTTTTTTTCTTCGTCGTTCAAACGAAGTTGTATCGCGTTCGGATGATGGGAAACGAAAGAAACTCGCGCTGCTCCGTCGTCGACGGGAGTCGTTCCAGTTCCCCCCCGGGTCGGTTTCGAACGGGTTTACGCGCTTAACATAGCGGAAGAACCACGTCGCTGACAGTCACAGACGATTCTCGGCCGCCGTTGTAGAGCGACAGGATCGCGTTATGGTGGCCGATGGTAGACGACCGTCTCAGCACGGGGTTCTGCCAGTTTACCTACAATCGCATCGCGCAATGTACGTAGCCGCACAGTGGGGACCACTTACTCGCGCATCGATCACCGTTCGATCACCCGCTCGATCACGATACAATAGGAACCGTCAGAGGAAAGACGACCCGATACAATAACCCCGACGATTCGCAAACCTTCGACCATCGGCCACTTCCGATTCAGTTCGCGAGAATCTCTTGCCCGCGGCGAGTTCGTTTTGTACCCGGAGCGCGAAGTGCCAAGAAATCTTGACCTCAAATAGAAGCCCAGACGTTAACTTGTTTTCCATCCTGTTCCGAGTCATTCTATAGAAAACCGTGACCAGCGATCCGCGAGTCAGCGGTCGCCACTGTCAGTCACGCGAAGTAAATCGAGGAATTCGTGGTCGGCTCGAACAGCGTATATATAAATACTTATTTGTTAAAAGAAACGAGCAGAACTGTGGTAGATACGCACGGGTTTTGCAGTGTTATATGTACGCTGACGCGGAGGGGAAACGCTATAACCCGATTTACTTTGCGGCAACCGTGTGACCGAACGCGTCAACGAGCGCGTTACGAAGCGTACAGATCCAACGTGTACATAAATCATTGTACACGAAGTAGATATATACGTATAACTCGATGAAAACGAATGAACGTTATCTCGAGGTCGCGCCCGCGCGCGACGATAAGTCGCATATTGGAAGCGAGACATAGGACAAAACAAAAAAAAAAACAAAACCAATGAGAGAAAGAGAGTAGCGCGTGAGTGTGGATGTGTGTGTGTGTGCGCGTGCGTGCCTGTTTGGGTGTGCGTGTGTGTGTGCATGGGTGTGTATTAACGCGGACTGTGCGATCGTTATTTTTCTACGTTTACATCCACGATCCGAAAGGAGGAAACGATAAACAAAAAAAAAAACATGACAGAACGGGACGACGGATGACAAACTATGGGACGAGGATCGGTAATTAAAAACTTAGTTCACGCGCGGTAAACCGGGAATCGTGGGGCGTCGTGAGAGGGATATAGACGTGACAGATACACGATGCACGATATAGATGTATAGATCGGGTGGTAGGATCGTTCTCGCTGGTCGAAAACTGACGTAACGTGGAAAGAAGCTCGCAGCTCGCTCGAAGGATTTCTGTAATTACGAAACAATACGTAGCAAGTAGAACGACGGAGGATGACTACGATGATGGGACGCTGGTTACGGACGTTACGATGAACCAGGGGGATGTAATAGGTTTTAATAGTTGTTAGCAAGATACGTGGAAAGAAAAGAAAGAGAGAAATGGAAAGAGACAAAGAAAAAAAGAGAGAGAGAGAGAAAGAATTTGGCGCGTGGGAGACGGTATATACAAAGCGAGAGAAAACGAGAGTAACGTGAGAAAATGAAACAAGCAAGCAAGCAAGTTTAAGCAAGCAAGCAAACCTACAACAAACAACAAAAAAATGTTCATTATTTTAAGCTACGAAGGCTCAAGAGGGTGAGGATCCATTGTAAATTACACATACAAATAATTCACACACTATCGGTGTCGAGTCCGCTTTGTCAAAGTATTTTAGAGAAAAAAAAACGCCTGTCCGATATTAATGTCCTCGTACCTTTTCTACGTATATTATAAATTGCATTTCACGATTCTCGTCGCGGGCCATTCGATGATCCATTCGTGAGCACGCTTCAACGTAACACAGCGTGGCTGCGTTCTCGCGACTCGCGTTCGTTCGGAATAGGTCGTCGTTCTTCGTTTCTCGGCGGGATTCGGCTTTCTTACGCTCTGAATCTCTCTCGCGGAAACCGACATTATAACATACAATCCGGGGATTCCGATGTCTCTGCGCGATCATCGATTTATTAACCATGAATCGGCTCGACACATCCAATATATATATATATGTATGTATGCACGTACATATATACACATATATAATTATCGGCAATCCCACTTGCAACGGAAACGGAGAAAGGTTACGCCTAAAAAGATGAAGATGGAGGGGAAAAAAAAAAGAAGAAGAAGAAGAAGTTGACGATGAATAACTACGATGAGGTTGATGATAACGATGACGATGATAAAATGAAAAGAGATGAACAAAGAGAAACTAAAAGTGTTTATTATAATACCGTTGCTGTTCCCGCGTGTGAGCGAACTCGCGCGCGCGCGTGCGCGCGCGTGCAAGAATCTCATCGAATTTTTCTATAGACGCATGTTGTACGTAAACGTAAGTTTCTATCGTTGTCTCGCAGAGGTCAGAAAAAAATACATGATCGCGATTAATATTACTGACAGCATTATTAAACGCGCAAACCGGTACACGGAGCACGACGGACAACGACGACGACGAAACGACACGAATCGAGGCACGAGATCGATCGACGATTATTTCACCTTGTAAAGCTCGTCGATCCTTCTTTCTATCGAAGTACGACGTAATCTGATGGTCCGTCCGGCTCACTGTCTAACTACTCCGATACCCCCTCTCGCCCCCTTTTGTTCAGTTTCGACCCCCTACCGTGCTGTAATATGTGCAAATAATTCGATAATAATCAAATGGTTTGTACGCATATAATATACACATATATTTTCGATACTACTTTGTCGATTGGGCAAACCGCGAAACTCCTAGAAGCAATAAAAAAAATAAAGTGAAAGAGAGAGAAAGCAAGAAAGAAAGAAAGAGAGAGAGAAAGAAAAATAGAGAGAGAGAGAGAGAGAGAGAAACGAAAAGGAAACGACAGATAAAGAGAGAAAGGGAGAAAGAGGGACGAGACACACGACGGGCGTAAATAGGGCGTGACGAGATGAAATGAGGTGTAATTGTCTGTTGCGCGGCGCAGAAAGTGTCCCGAAACACACTGGCCTCTTTCGCGACCGCGCTACGAGACGATTGCGGATATATTTTCGCTTCAGGAATCGGTTTTTCCCCCCTCCCGAGAGGCACGGTAAACGAAAAATCCCTTGTTCTTCAGCTAGTCTCGTTCCCAATTCTTACCAGCCGGTCCCCTTTTTTATCGCGCGACAATGGAAAAACAACCGAGCGATTCGTCGTCCGATCGAATATTTAATTGACGCGCAACTTCCCCGGTTGTCAATCGCGCGTTCGTCGACCAAGTGACGGCGTGCCCGAATATTCGGTCCGTTGAATCGCGTCGGCGGGATCATCTCGTGAACAAAGGCGGACGCGGACAAAGAGATCGTAGAAAGAAGCGAAAGTAATCGAAGGTGTGTGGGACACGCGTTCCCAAAAATTCGTTTCATCGTGACGCTCGGTATCGTTGGGGAGGGAAATCTGAGATCAGGGGAGACGTTCGTTCGATCGGCCAAATTGCTACGGTAACGAGAAGAAACGAGGGGGAGGGGGGTGGACGAGTATGCATGGTGTGCTTCATTAACTTTTTTTCGTTCGTTTTACTGAAACGTACATTTAAAGATGAAAAAAATACCAGCTTTTGCGCGACGACGGCTGTAAGATAATTAAAGAAAAAAAAACAAATATATACATATATATTTATATATATATAAATGTATATATAAATATATACATATATATTTATATATATATAAATGTATATATAAATATATACATATAGGGCTTTCCTTCGTTAAGCGAGGTAAGACGAGATTTAAACGTACTTTCTCCGTGGACGATACTGCCGTTACGCATTGTATAAAAGGAAGAATGAAAACTAAGTTAACTAATCGTAAATGCACGAAAAAAATTTTTCTTAAACGGATAGCGAACAAAAAAAAATAAACATAAAATAAAACAGAAGGGCTTTGTAGTGTCTCGATGAAAAGAAACTCTCGAAACTCATTAACCTAACGTCGTCATGATAATACAATAAACAATGAGTACAGAACAAAAGCAAAAAAAATGTTATAACGAAACCACGAAGATCCTAGAGCTGGTCTGAGAAAAAAAAGGAAAATAAAATAAACACACAAGTAATCAAGTAAAAAAAAGTGTCAAGCTGCGGAGCCTGTCGGCCAGTATAATGAACAAGCAACTGCCATGGGTCAACAAGCTAGATAGACGAAAATGTGCTAAGAAAAAAAATCCAATTTTAACGAGCTAGCTGTCGAAAAAAAAAATATAAATATTTAAACCAAAAAACAAAACATTACACGCGAAGGTTCGTCCATTTAAAATGCGTGCTCCGTGCGTGCTCGCGCGCCGATACGCATGCGGGTTGCACTTGCGCGCGACACGGCTGAACACGTGACCGCGGTGAGTGACGGTTGCGCGCGTGCGCTGTCGCGTATAGTGGATGCGCGCGAGCAAGCAAACCGAGAGACACCGAGATAACGTGCGTGTGTGTGAGAGAGTGCGAGAATGCGAGAGAGAATGAGAGAACGAGCGAAAGAGAGGGAGAGAGAGAGAATTCGCGAGAATGATAAGAAGCGGCTTGGTATCAAGAGATTTTGAAAGAGAGAGAGAGAGAGAGAGACAGAGAGAATTAGGGAGAGAGAGACAGAGGGAAATAGGGAGAGAGAGAAAGAGAGAAAAATGGAGAGAGAGAGAAAGGAGGAGAGAAAGAAAGAGCGAACGAGAGAGAGAGAGAGAAAGAAAGTGAGAGAGAGAAAGTATCGAGGTGAGAGAGAAAGAGAGCAAGCGAAACGAGAACGTAGATGAGCTCCTCCGTTGAATGACATTCATTACTATTAAACAGAATAAAATATGGATTATTTGCACAATATTATAAATAATTACTATGTTTACTACGATTATTAAATTAAAGAGCAAATAATAAAAGGAATGAAAAAACTGTTGTTAAATAATTAATACGAAAGAGGGGATGAGCGATATAAGAAAACTAAAAAAAATGTAACAATAAAAAAAAAGTTTCAACCGAAAACCGATATCGGATTTAATAAAATATATAGGGGAGAACACACAAAGATACGAAGAGCATAAAAAGTAAGAAAGTGACGAGAACATGATGATCAAGACGAAGGAAGGATGGAGGTGGAAACGATTCGTTTGTTATCGATTAGTTAACGATCATCCTTACATTACATTATTGTAATTATATAAAGTAAACGATTATTACCGTAATAGTTACAATTAACAAGTTGTTACCGCTTTGTTATACATAATATAATTAATATACTAAGATTAAAAAAAGAAGAAAAAGTAAGCGAATGCATCGTTGATTCGTCCTTTACTTATGTAGATACTAAATACGATCGACTCTATATTGTTTTCAATGTCTTCACCGTATTCCTTCGTTTGCTACCCGATTTCGTTTCGTTGTCGAATGATTCGGTTTTGTCGGCTTACCTCGCCCGGACACAATATACACACGTTTTACAGAGATATTTTCAATAAACGAAAAAGCTTAACACTCATACGGTTGTTGTCCTTGCCATCATTTGACCCTGTTGCATAACGGAATTTTCATTCTTTCCGTCGGTCACTTCGGAAAACCAATAAACACGCGAGGGGCACTAAAAGACAATATTACAGTACTGACACTAAAGGACGCGCGAAATTTGATTGACCGCATAAGGCTGCTCCCCTCTACGTGCCACGATAACCCGACCCCAACTTTTTTCCAATTGTTAGAATGATAAGACATATGAGGTAATGCATCATAAAATTTGAATATTTCGCTATCACAATATTTGAAAATCCCTGTCCCTTTTGTAGGGACCCACAACGTATCAGTTGAACTATCACGTTCGAAATTTTAATGCGGTGCCAATGCACCGATGCAATAATTTCGAACACAAATTTGCTTATTCCTCGTTATACTTTTATGAACGTTAATTTTTTTTAATTTATTTATTTTGTAATCGTGCCACCATATTCAAAATTCTAGGTACTAAATAGCTACATCCTGTAACAACACAAAAAAATATAATATTTCCGGCATTGATCGCAGCTCATCGATTTTACTTATGGAGTTTTTGCCATATACAGTCAAGGTACGTCCTGAATTAATGTTGAAAGCGGCTTTCTCCTTGGTACTCCATGAGATACGTACGTATACATCATCCAGTGTCTTTGGTCGTCCGTATATGGTCCCCAAACTGGAATGATGAAGCCCGAATACCTAATTTCGAAAGAATAACACAATCTTTTTGCCGGGCCTTTAACACTTCGGGCAATGCACAATAAATAATAATTGCGGGCCATGGATTAAAACTGTCGGTGAGATTCTGGGATGTGGGTACTGAAAGAGCACGATCTAACTTTCTAAATAAGAGAATGTGGTATAGTCGGGTGGTGCTAACAATCATGTTAAATACGATGATCCTGTCTTTTTTTAAGTTGCCTTGAAAAATGTTATATAATACGTCGATGACTCGTCCGGTGACTGCACCAGTGTTCTTGTTAATTGTATTCGCGTCGAATTTAGTACCGAACGTAATTTAATACATAAAGTGTGTACAAAATGATTGTAGTAGTTGCTAGAGAACATTGAGAACTTCTCCCCGCCCCTCCTGGTGGAGAATTTCCGAACCTATCACGAACCTTCCCCATAAAATAATATAGCGTGCAGCTAAATAGAACAACATTTGAATATCTGAATTCGTATTCCTCGACTTCGATCTAAAAAATGGCGGCTTCTTAGCGAAGCTACCACAGACTTGTTTAGGCGATGCACCACACTGGTTCCAAAGGCAAAACGTTTGCTAAGCAACCTAACCCGCTAACAAGTTCCCTCTGACACGTCTGAAATGTATATACAATCTACGATGTGTGGGTGTGCAAGATACGTGAAGTATTTAGTGTGTGATTCTGCGCGAGAGTTAGGGGGAATCTGGTAATGGGTGGGGTTTGAACGATGAATCCCTTCTCTCCTCATGTCTGATTCGAGTTGATTCGAGTCAGTTACGTGTAGTCCAACAGTATCCTTGCGTTCGACGCGTGACACGCGTTTACTGATGTCCATGTAATGGCAGCGTTAAATAGTCGCAAGGTAAATATTGGTCGCAAAACGTAGACCGTCTCCGGATCACGATAGAAAGCCAATCACAGTTTCTAAATATATTTATTTTCGGTCTGACGGGCGACCGAAAATAGCGGTACTCGGACAGTGATCCGTAAAAGTGTGAAGTTTATATACGCCCTTACGTATCATCTGTCAAGATAACGAGCAGGACAGACATACATTGCGAAAGGCTGGAAAGAGGTGTGGAAATCTTATCAACGTTATCGACACTGCACTCAATGTATACTGACCTCAGTTATAGAAACGTATTTTTCCCTCAGGCGCACACGATGTGAATGATCGTGGCTGGTACTTGTGAGTCACATTTAAAATTTTGGCAAACAGACAAAGAATTCGCCCTTCGCCAAATACACATCTGATTCGTTTGGCCGAACGTTTGCATAGAGGTTAGCAGACAATATTCTATTAATATGCATGCACGTAATACTGTTTAATTGTTTATAATGGAAGTACTGTTTCAAGGTGGTCGTAATGTAAACATATCCGTAAACGGAGTCAAAAATTAAACTTGTTATTATAAGATGTAATCTATTTGGTGATTTCTATTACAAAGGAATTTTGCAACGTATCCTGACACATTTATGTATTTTTTGCATTTATATGTGTAAATTTGTAAGTATATTAATGATTATTAGATGTTTCCCTAAATTTATTGTTTGACATTCAATAATTT
Source organism: Augochlora pura (assembly GCF_028453695.1). Classification (NCBI taxonomy): domain Eukaryota; kingdom Metazoa; phylum Arthropoda; class Insecta; order Hymenoptera; family Halictidae; genus Augochlora; species Augochlora pura. Next base: position 19,763,654 of record NC_135773.1, read on the forward strand.
TACTTTTTTACAGGCATTCTGTTTAAATAGGGAAATTATTTATAATGGAAAAAAGAACTGTTACTGGCAAAGATATTTTAAGGATGGATGGTCTCTTGCCACCAACAAGGCGATTGCCAGTTTGTGATGCAGTAACTTCGTCGGATAAAAAGAAGGAGAAAAAATGGTCAATCGGAGGGATCTTTAAGTTGATATCTTCAATACGTGATTATGACAGTTCCTCAAATGATGAAGAAATGGTATACTGCACAAGACAATCGAGACCTCTTTCGGTGTTCAATCAAAAGTCTCATAATGTTACAATTCATCCAGTTAAAAAAACTACTGATCACCATTTAAGTAAACATAGTTCAAGCAATGGTACTATTGACAACTCAGTAGACACAGCAAGCCTGCAGAGGGATTCTGGCCACTTTCGTAGTAGTGATGGATCATTGGATAGACTAAATAAGAAGTTACGTAAAAGTGTACTAAAGGCAAGAGTAGAAGCAGAAAGAGATCGCATTTGTGCAGATAGTAGTTCAGATGAAGATTCCAGAGTGTCCTGTAATTCATTAAATAGATTTCAGAATGAATCTAGTACTCAGAATACACAGAAAAGTAGTTCCTGTAGTAGAAAAACTCGTGCTGCACGTACGGAACGTTACATAAAACGTTTATCGAAAGACGAGAGCCATAGATTTTCAGAGCAATTAAACAATGCAAGTAATAAACGCAATAGTGTAGACTGTATGGATGCACATAAATCTTTGACTATTAATGAAAGTAACCTATTGTATCCTCAAGTGCAATCTCGTTCTATTACACAACCTAATAGTTACACATTTCCAGTACAAAGATCTGTGGAAAATGTAAGGCAGGCAGCTTCGTGTAGCTATCAAACAAAATCCTCTACTGAACTTGCGAGATATCCTTCAAATCGATACATTACAGATTTAAATCAAAATAATACATATGCAAAACAAAATGTTTTGAACAAAGATAAGCGTAGCATGAACCATGAAGAGCAAAATTATTTTTCACCTTCTCCAGCATTAAACTCTGACTATGCAAAACCTTACGATTATGTAAAGCATAATAAGGCCGCACATCGTAGTTCTTCTCCACCAGAACCTCCACCACGGGATCCTCGTTGTAAAGTGTTTAGCTATGGATATAATTCCTTCCCGTCCAGTGGAAAATACAGAGTATCAAGATATTATGAATCTCCACATCAAACAGTGAACAATGTGCACGAAGCTGCGAGGGATAATTTAAGAGGTACAAAATCATATGACTCAAATAATGAGATAAGTTGGTGTGGTTCAATCAAACAATGCCCTCGTCGTCCATTGTCACTATCTGTGATACCGACGCAATCGTGTAACTCGTCGGAATGTACAAACAATAGACACAATTCAACCGGCAGGCACGTAAACGAATCAAAGTATCAAGAGACGGAAGCGATGAAGTGTCAACGAAGAAACAATCGAAACGAGCAGCTAAACTCAAGATTCAATGATCACAATGGTCCAAAACGTGAACAAAAATTAACTGCAACTTCTCGAAAAAACATAATCAACAATTCAACGTCTGCCAACAATAGGGCTTTAAAAACTTCAGATGTAAAGTCCCCTTCTGAACAAACGCTTCAAGATCATTCAAACAATTCATTTTCGCTGAGTACAAAAGCAGAGAAAAAAGACGATGAACAAGCAACATCAACTGAACAAGATGTTTTGGACAGACGAAGAAGTTCGAAGAATTTGGAAGAAGCATTGTCTGAACTAGAAGCAATATATAACAGTTTATGCCTTGGAGACGAAGATCTTCTTGATCGGGCGGAACGACGTAGCATGGAAGAGTTCACTCTACGTCGCGGTGAAACTGATAGTTGTGTCGCGTTGGATTTGGTGGACTCACCAGACAGATCTAAAGACGATATGGCTTACAGGAGGATGCATCCGAAAGAAAGACCCGCGTCTTTGTCGGAAGTAATCGGACAATCAGCGCTCTCTAATATCAGCTATTTGATGGCCTCGCCTGTGTTGTCACCCAAAGACATAGCTGATGGTTATCCGTATACTACAAATTACCAAGCTCGCAAAGACGAACCGGACGTGACACGCGACGATGTCGTTTATCGCAGCATTCATCACGCGAACAACACGTTGAAGATAGTCGATCCACAACCACCGTTTGGAATACCTCTGAGGCCAGTAACTGCTACCACAGAGAGCGACTATCTGCACACCACGCCAACAAAGCCGGATCAACCACGTTCATTGTACATACCGCAGTGCGAGCCTGACATTGTTACAGACGACTTGGCCTATAGAACCTTACGGAAGGATGCCAATACAGCAAAGAATGCAGCCGAAGGTAAGACCGGCGTCTTGAAAGATCAGGAAACCACACTTGGTAACAAGAAGAAACGAGCGGTCAGATCTCTGTCAGCTAACCTATATGGTCTGATCAATCATGATCGGATACACCTTCGAAGGGAACCTAGTCTTCAGGAACTTAAAATCGGGATGAGTGACAATGTGATTGACGTTAAATCGTTACCTTCGAAATCAGATTGTTTCAGACGCGTGGTTAGCGACGGTGAACTTTCGGATTACGATACTCGATGGCGAACTGAGACGTCGTTGAAGGCTAAGAGGATGGACATAAACGGTAACCATCCAGTCTCGAATATAAATCGAAGAAAACTGCGTGTTTACGTATCACCATCAACAAGGATACAGAATTTTGACAAGAACAGCGAGAATGATACCGGAACACAAAACACTGTGGCACCGAATGGCATATTGTCGCAGGCTTTAAGTACTGATTTCTGGCAGGATCGCTTACAGGCGAAATCGAACGATTCGTCCAATCAAGATACCGAATCAGACTTCACCGCTTATAGCAATTTGTGCCAAGATCTAGTTAATTTAATAGAAGGAGAAGAGAATGCGGATGTGCAACCGAGTGCAGAAACGCTTGATATCGATGTTGGACAACCGACAATTGATGAACTAAATGATAGCCGTAAGGCTGATGACACCACGGTTTTACATATTCAAACTTTGGGTGGCCAATACTTGGAGAACAGTGAGAAAGATGAGAAGAAAATCGGGGAAAACATAGCAAGACTGACGGAATCTATCTGTGATTCTAAGAATGAAGATGCCGATAAAACTGAAGACAATGGTTTCGACTTCTATCTGCGTGTCGCGGACGAAAATGTAAAACTAATTGCGGAGGCGTTCAGCAGCTTTGCGGATCGCTTACGTGATAGTCGTTTAAGCCAAAAGAATTCGCTGACGTCGCGGTGTTCTGAAATAGAAACCGATAGTACGGCGCCCAATACCAGCACACGTAGCTCCATCACCTACAGTCCAGAAGACGTGAACGACGACCTGTCTTCTTCGTCAAAGTCCACTGACGTCTTAAACATAGTTCCTAAAAAAAATACATCGGTAAGCACAGATTGGGACCACGAGGAGGTTGAGTCAGACGAGACGAAAAATAACTCGAATATCGATCCGGAATTGGATCTGTCCAAAGCCGTTCATGATCTACAGTTAGCAGCGGCGAGTTTATGCGAGCATGAAAAAGAAATCAATGAGTTGGAAGCGTTGTGGAAAAAAGGTGCAAGCGATGCAAGTAACATGGCTCAAATTGCAGTCACGGAGGAAAAACCGTTGACAACTTCCGAAAAAACTGGTGTGGTAGAAAATGAAGACGGGGAACTAGAATGTGGTCAAGAGGAAACTGCATTACCTACCGATGTTAAGTTGCCGACCGACGAACATGACCCAGATGACGAAGGTGAGATCACAGAATGCGAGAATATTTGTGGATCCCACAACAACAAGATCGTTCGTTCGATTGGAATGTGTATTTCGTATGTCACTAACCTCATAAGTGTTACCATAATCACATATTTCATGGTTTTGCTGGCTTGTTTCCTCGCACTGCTTTTAGCATTCATAGCTGCAGCATCATGACCGGCTCATTAACTGCAGTGTCTTAACGCATTATGTGAATAGAAGGTTTGATACAAAGAGGCGTAACTATTTTGAGGCTATTATTATTTTGAATCATGTTACTAATGTCGTAGGTCTCCCGGCACTTGATCATTCATGATGCGAACCGCTCTAGACGAGTGCATAAACTAACCGATATACATGGCGTTATCAACCGACATGCGGCGGAACAATTGAATTTGTTTAAAGTCGAGTTTCTATGGACTGTTTTCAGGCGGAATGGTGTGTTCTTGTTGTTCTTGTTAATATTGTTGGTTTTAATAAAGTTTAAATGTTGACTAGGTACTCGTACTTCTTCTTCTTCTTCTTCTTTTCTGAAACACTTGCCTACCTTTAGCTATTATTGTTATCTAACAGAATCAGTTTTGTTTTAATTCAGTTTTAATTTTCTGGAAAACATGAAATATTGATTTCTCTCGTTTTTAATAGTTGATATTTCTAAATAAGTGAAATGAAACGTAAATATTTACATTCAAGTTATCGATTGCATTATCGACAGCAATTAGAAAATAGCGTAAATGTTTTGATAGTCGTGATTAATTGACTAATTAGTTATGGTTGAACTTATCGTAGGTCATGAAAATATTATCATATTGTATTCACAACTTGTTGTTGATATTGATAGTAATAAGCATGGTCGATAAGGTCGTTCTCTTCAGAAAACGGAAGGATGGTAACTCGTGGAATCGTTCTTTACAAAAATTATAAATATGAAGGTTTAAAACGTTAGGTTTCTTTTATTAGAATATAATGGTTAAAATACCTTGCCTGTTTTTATCAAGTCTGTAGAATCAATTTAACGAGACAATCTCTGATTGACGTGCAGCGCATTCGAACCAAACATTGATCGTGCGTGGTACTACAATAACGGGTTAGATAGGATAGGTTTGCTAAACGTCGAGTAGTTATCGATTGCGGAGTACGATGACGTCATCACGGATCACGCCACATCCCCGCCCATTGAAACTCGGTTTCTCATTGGTTCACGTGCAGGCCGGCTAGCTATATTGAGAAACATACCGTCGCGGTTTTGCAGGTCAAATCCTCGGGTCCTTACAAGCACATACAATTGACTCGCTTTAAAGTGTAACGTTGTTTATACATAATTGAACAATTTTAAATAACTTTCAAGTTCTTTCGAGCTATGTTAATGAGTATTGCATCATTTTAACAGGTCGAATATTGAACTGTGCCCTGTCAACTATAATGAAATGTGGCGGGAGATTTCAAAACAAAATTCGAGTTCAAATTGAAGCAACATTCATTCTGAATACATAAGAAATAATATCAATTTCTTCAAATAGATATATTCTGTGATTCGTTGAGAAGTCAAGCAGGAGCATTTTAGATAGTTATTATTGCAGATACAGCTGCGGCTCCTTCATTGATTCCTTCAGTTTTGAGCACACGGACGAGCAAGATGGCCGCTACTGAATCGAGCATGTATAGAGTGGTCGGTGTTCCGCGCTGGCGTTAGTGCGTGCGATAGTACGACATGTTCAGTTTCCCTGAAATATACTCAGTACTCGCGACAGTCTGTCTTGTGATAGGTTAAGAGTTTGACATGTGTAAAAAAATCAGTGATTCGCACAAGAAGCAAACGCTATCGTTCGCGTCTCGTTCGCGCGAATACTGAGTCAACTGATCGTGTGCGTGCTAGATCCTATCGCCGAAAGTGTAGAATCAGTGGAATTGTTTCATTTCATAGTACAGAAGCACGTGGTGTTTCATTCTTACGATTATCTTATCGAGCAACTGTATAAGTCACCGGTATACGTTTTTTGGTAAGAAAGATCTAATGAGTTCGATCTTTAACGATCGATAAACCGTGGCCGATGTATGGCTAACAAGAATGTTCAACGAACAGTGCATGTTTGAAATACTTTATCCGGTCGCATAACCTGACAGTCTGTCGGGGGAGAGAAGCTGATCTCGTACTCGACGTAATACTGATAAAAAAAAAGAGAGAGAGAGAGAGAGAGTCAGTCCTATGTCCATCCAGTTTACCTTTCACGTCCGTGGGGATACATATCGGTTCTGGGGAATTGGGATTCCCTCGAAACAAAGATCAAAGATCGTTAAGAATCCTTAAGCTGTGTAATTGCTCATGTTATCTCACAATTCGAATTCAGTCGTTCGTCGACCACTACAGAGCGCATCACGCTGTAATCGGCTGTCTCTCGTGTTCTTTCCTCGTCCCTCATTCTTTTACATACACGTACAACGTACATATCAGCAGACAGTACACGTACCCATACACACTCACACCATTCTTAACCCTTGGATCGCGTATAGTGATAATTTCCTCTACTATTCACGGTGGGAAAACTGTTAGTCGACAGGAATCGTCGAACTCGTTAGGAGGAACAGACCAAAATCTGCTAGGACAGAAGTTGATAGTACAGAAGGTAAGCGACAGCCTTGGCATTATATTTCGTGTAGGCTATACATACGTATTTGGCTAGAGCAATTTGAAAATTTTATACGTATTACCTATTGGTAGTGTAAACAACTTGTGCGCTGCAGCGTGCGCTTCCGTGCAGCTATAGTAAGCAGAACCATATTTCTGATACGGAGCGAGTTGTCTATAATCGTACTAATGACACAGCTGACTAGCGAAGATCCTCTCGATTCAAACATCCGGGATGCCACTATTCGCAAGCTTGGAACCGTGGTAGTCGATACTGATCTTCGTTCTGACACCGAAAATATTGCTTGCTTTTTGGCCGCAAAATGTCATCGATCTTGGCATGCGAGAGTCACGGACAAATTGTGTGCAGCCAGTGCTAGGTGAACGATGTTGTCGATGAATGAACAGATTATGCAATCGGTTATTCTTACGTTTTGTCTATGTGCGCACGTATCTCGAATAGTTTAAAATATTTGTAATGTTTCCTCGTCCAGTGTGGGTGATTCGTAAAGATGCACCATGCGTGCTGCACGTGATTCTGGCTAAGAATAGCGGAAAAGACACAACGTTACTGTAGGATTGATTATCTTCTTCTTGTTTTGTTTCAAGTTCGTTTTTTAGTATAGTATTTCGTTGCAGATGAAATTTTTAGGTTAAGAGGAAATTCTCATTAACGAGTGGACAAAGTAAATATTTGTTGGAAGTTTTTAGCGGGAAAAACGTGAGTCTGTATAAATTGACTCCTTATTGTAAACAGTGCTGTCGTTTTTCTTGCGAGGCAAATGCGTTGGAATTGTTGAATTTTTTAACGCGTCTTGTAAATAGAAATACTAATATGGCATTCATTAAAAAATTAAGTTTGAAATCGCACAGAATAGATTTTTGTTAGTTGCAAAGTTTCCATTAAAGTGCATGTAATTTCGGAGTTGCTCGTCGATCCTCTAAACGGGAATATCCCTTAAACAGATAATGTCGTACATGTAATTAACTATTTCCTTCCGCAGAGTTTATTATTACATACACAGGAGTGGAGTGCGTCGGTATTCGTTGTTACATAAAGGCGTAGGAGTGTCATCTTTTATAGTAACTTAAAACTCACAAATATATTTATACATTACAAAGGATGGCGATCCTGCTAAAAATAAAATTTCGTTCCCATCAAATTATTTCGGGTTTGGATATTATTTTTAACCAGGTCTATGAAACAGCCGCTTTTGGCTTATCGGTTCAAGTTGTTCTAAGTTTGCTTATCGTTATTTTATTAGCTACATTATCGAGAACCTATATGGCAGCTACTAACTCTTATCGAACTTATCGCCCGATGTAGTTACCAAAAATCAAAGCACTAAAAGTTTTTCAGGGGTGGTAGGTGGATAAGAGTTGATAACAACATCTTATATTCTCGTGGTAAAAATGAAATGAGGAAAATAAATATCTCGAACCGATAAGTCAAAAATAACCGCTCCACAGCTCTCGATAAACGTAATGTTTCAAGTAATTCAAAATATCGCATAATATTCACGATTCGAATGTTTGAATTTTTGTGCATAGCACTAGTGGCCGCGATGGCGATTTAATCGAACTAGATGCAAACAATGTAAGAGTCGAGTTTATTTGAGCCGTTCTATTTCGTTTGCAATTATCTGAAACATCCAATTACTGTTAATTTATGCTATTATAAATAATATATTAACGGTCGCTGTCACATCCGCGTATCTCTCTGGTCAAATATTTATAGACAGCTGTCACACAGGCGTGGCTTCTTATGTAGCTGCTTTGACAAAACTCAAATTTTTCTTGTATATTTTCTCTTTTTATATCGATTAACGTGCTCATTATAATTTCTGAATTATATTTTTACGCTCCATTTATCGCTAAAACTATTTTCTAACAAAAACCTAAATCACCATTACAACTTCTAGTTGACGCAACGGTAATTTTCCTTGAAAAATATTAAAATTTTTAATGAATTTTTTACTATTCGAGATATGCATGTTGAACTAATCTGAGTATAACAATATGAAATCTATAGCAAGGGGGAAGCTTCAAGGTTATATCAGTAAAATTAGAAAATAATTCAACCACATATTATATTTATTGGGTCGGTGACAGATAAAGATTCTCGACTTTATCGTTGTTGAAATAGCGCTGTTCATCAAATGTTCTCGTAAAGGCATGAAGTTCAGTCTTTGTAAAACTTCACAGTCAAGCCCCCAGTTCCGGTTGGACGCCATAAATAAATTAAAACGTGAAGTTCTTGCGCGGGTAGTCTTCGCATTGATTTTTACCATGCTATCGGGTTTCGTGAATGTTTAAAACGTTCTGTTCAGCAAAGAATATTTTCTTCCACATGATCAGACTCGTCATTATTTTTGCCTCCGTCGTTAATGAAAAATAATTATACAATGTTACCGTATGGAACAAACTTTTCATGAAATGTTATTCTTTTGCACTCAAATGAAATCTAATTATTACATTACAAAATAATTTTCATATTATCAAATCTGTATACATTTACGAAATTGTTAAAAATCGATGTATCCTGTAAGTCACAAAATTAGAATTTTGGATTTGGAATTGCAATGGTTTCGAGTACAAAGGGATAAATTTCGGTCGCAACGAAGAACCGGAGTCTAGTTACAACGATAACTGCTCAATCCACGTGATCGACAACTTTTAGGGGTGTACCTAACCATTATTTATTCTGCCTGTAGGCATAGTCGTGTTTTTGGGTCAAGTGGTTGTAGCATGAGAAATTTGAAAACCGAAGCACACGGAATCACGAAATTATCTCGTTCCGAAGAGTTTCAACGTCGCTTATCGCCGTGTGTATTTTCGCTGCTGTCCTATGCATGGACCAACCCGCGTTCAGGTGATAATTCGATCGCCCCGCACACAGCTGACAGGCATGACCCTAAGCAATAAAAGCGTTAAGCAATAAAATCCCGAAAATATCGGGTACTCGGTATTCGGGACGGGTCGGGATAACATGGGGTCGAGTCGGGTCCGATACTCGAACATTCTCAGTTATTCGATTATATTAAGATTCCTGAAAACATTCGGGATTCTTGTGAGTATCAAGATTTCCAGAAACATCAAAATTTTCAAAAGCATCGTTTTCGAATGTCATGAAGATTTCTCGAATTTATTGACACAGATTTTGCAACTCAATCATATTGTAGATCGTACTCGTCTTTCTCTACTGCAACTCTTTCGTAGATCATGTTCATCATTTTGCACCTCTTCTGTTAAGTAAACCCGTTTTACAGACCTCATTCACATTTCAAACATAAAGTACACCGTTTGGAAAAATAGAGTCTCTTATTTAAATTTACTCCAATTTAAAATACAAAATTTGAATGATATTTTAGAAATATGTATTGAACGTTTACGAAGATTAAGTTTAAGGTTTAATAAAAGACGGAAAATTTCGATCTGTGAAAGGGTTAATCTTATTTGAAGAAAAATGAATATTATCTAGAAACAGATGAATGAGAAACTTGCAGAAAGATTAATTGTATTTTCAGGAAGATTACTTTGGTCTACATAAGGGTTAACTTAGAGTACAGAAAGATGACTATGACATAAAAAAGTGATCCGTTTTGATTGCAGAACGTGTATAAAAATATGAACTTTAGCAAATGCTATAAATATATTGGAACTCGCCTTGATCTCGATAAATATTTCCAATTTGTTCCGGCTTTAAATTGTCCAGTTTCTTGCACACGTAAACAAACGTGGCTCGGACCGCCTTCTGACATGCAGACTCACTAACCGTCGCGTTCTACGAGCATAGTAGCCTGAGTTCACCTTGGCACAACTTAAGCGTAACACGTGCTATGCCAGGGTCCAATGTTCAATGTCGTAAAACTCGTTATCTCCGAGCTCCATGCAGCCTTTGACGCGCTCCACTGCTTTTCGCGCACTCACACTATCGTCCGCGAATAACTGGCCCATACTCCTACAGGGTCCCCTAAGCGATCGGCACCTGTTCTAAGTGCCGCGACAAGAGTCTCCACATTTCTAAAAATATCTACAGCATGATATCAAAGATACAGTCGACTACGATAATAATCGGACCCATTTTAATATGAAATAACTTTCTTCAATCAATCGAAATGACATTATTAGAAATGGTGTTTCAAATAACATGTTATTTCGTTTTATTATTATTTCCATGCCTCTGGTCACTTTTGACATATTATTTTACATAATATTCGAAATATCATATGATATATTGATTCATTGAAATAATTATTTGAAATAATTGTGAAATTCTTTTTGAGAATGATATCGAGAACTAATCATCTGCTCTTAATCTTGTTTGTACTGACATTATCATTGACATGTTTGCAAGATAAAAGAATCAATCCGACTATGATAACTGATTATCCGATAATAAGGAATATTTTTCGAATAATAGTACCCTTCTTGCACCCTCCGCATCAACGGATCGATTATTCTTTCTTCATTATAGTGTTAACACTTTGAAGAAAAAATCTCATTCTAGGCAAATGGCATATTTTAAATAAAAAAAAATACGAAACATTTCATTTTTAAATGATAGCTTGAAAATTAAGAGTCTGAAATTAATTATTTAAAACCGTCATTCCTTTTTTTCATTTCGAATAAAATTTCGAATAAAAGAAAAAAATTGTTTAGATTTCTCTTAATATAGCACGATAATTAAAATTTTCTACTTGGAATAGAATTCTGGACAGAACGGATAGGAATCGTACGGTTCGTTCTATAGTATAATAATTTGCCTGATCGTGGTTTCCGCGTGATTATCGGTTCCGTAAATTATGTACGCTGAAAGCTTAAAGCATCTGGCTAGTTAGTTCATCGCTGTTACACGCTGTGGATAACTAGTCTGAGTCCTTGAACGGTCACTTAATTTTCAAGAAGACAGCTGTCTTCGCGTCGGGTTACCCTCAACACTCCGTTACACCCTTCGTAATCACTGCACCCCATCTACAATATAATACATAAGGTACGTTCAAGCGTTTGATATATTTCGTAACTCAAATGACGACGCTCACCTTGCATTATATCAGAGAAGTTATTAATCGACACTTTGGTAGGCGATTCAAATGCATAAATTAATGTTCGATTTAATAAAAACGTCTATTATTCAAACCTTTGTTGTGTAACAGGAAGTAGTAGATCTCAGATGATTGGTTTTCATTAAACATTTTTTATATTTTGCCATTTTCGACACTCCTCATTTATGAAGGTATTAATGATAAAATTTGTATTTATTTTACTATTATTGATAATATTATTGGAAAATATCACTATGCAAAATAAAAATTCTCTAAGACGTTAGTGAGAAACATAAATTAAATAAAAATAAAGTATTTCTTTTAAGAATTTTAATAAATGGAAGATGTAACTATAATATTAAATTCATTTCATTAGTACCATTTAACATAAGATTTAGTTTGCGCGAAGTAATTAGCACTTCGCTCTTACGTTTTTCTTTAATGATCTATTGTCCATAAACAGTTACGTTGGATAATGCAGCTTGTTCACCGGTTATCGTCAATTACGAATATCTTGTCTGCTTAAGTTCAATTAAAATGACCCACATGCTAATGTACGTACATAAAATCGCCGGTGTATGAAGCATAACCTGGATTGCAAATTTCCTGTAACTGTGACTCGTACGAGTACAATTCGCGGCACGAGTTCGCCACAATCAGTTCGGTTATCAATTCGCTGATTAATTCGCTTCCATTAATCACTTCCCCAGGCGGTATGGAAAGTTCGATGATTCATAGAGGTCTTCCTGCGAAAGAGAGAATGACGAGCGCAGAAATTTCTTCGACGAACTGGAGATACCGGTATCCGTGAACTCATTTTTACGGGGTAAACCCCGTCGATGAAAGTGTTGGAAAGCGAAAACGACCGAGAACGAAAGGTATGCAATAGACTCCGTTCAAATACCGTTCAGGAATTCCTTGGTGGTTGCTCTAACCCTGTCTCCTTCCTGAGTCCACTTATCAATTTGAGAGGACGTGTAATCATCTCCTGTTAGTCGGACTTACGTAAACGATTACGGATCAAGGCCGATAATCTCTAACATTGAACTCGTGGAAGGAACTGGGCGTCATTACCGGAATCCGTTTCGCGACCGTTCGTTATGCTAAATTCTGATCAAGCCCACGTGAGCAGAGAAGAGAGCCTCCTGGCTCCCGATAGTAGGACGAGTGGCATACTGACCTTCAAACGTTCAATATTTTCCGCCTTGAAGCAGCAAATGGGGTTGTGACCCGATACCCGTAACATTATACTTTAATGGTCAGGTCATAGCCTTGACGTAATCGACTTAGAAGCCGGTCAACATCGTGGAAACTAGGAAAGCAGGAACTTAAACATCCACTGACCGTCAGACGATTTTCTAGATATTCGCTCCCCTGCACCTGCGGTAACTTTGTTAGCGCTGCGAGATGTCACGTCCCGCTGAATCGATAAAACGTCGACGAAAAATCGAACTTTCAGCTTCTATCGAAGTTAATAAAATGTCGAATATACGTTGTTAAATATCTGTGCAACGCTGTTGTAGAAATAATTTGCAGGAACTATTTAGAATTTTGTTTCTTACATTGCCTAACTTTGTCCAATTACAATGTATCATATTATACAGAACAATTTGGTGAAAATTAATGAATTGTCTGAGTAATATACAGATTTTTAAAATGCAAAATCGTATGTACATGTCAAGAAGATCTAAGAGGGAAATAATAGAACAAATGAAATTTGAATTGGTAAACTTGCAAAAGAGCGACAATGAGTGTCGGTAGGCGTCAAGAACGTCTCGCTCACGATTTCTTAATCCATTTTTCAATAACAGTAACGACTACAATCGTCAACGATCTACAGCAACTAATGCTTTCCATTGACCTCTTTGTTACAATCATTGAAAATTGTATCGAACGGGCTCCGTTGGCGAATTGTCAACGTCTCGATGCATTTCCCTCTTTCGATAAAAGAAATGTTTCTTAACTCCGGCGAGCTCAAGCTCGAGTTTATCTGAAGCGCTCGACCTTTCGTAAGCGCATTAATTCATACAATTCGACATTTTTATCGGATCTGTTCAGATGCTAAGAGCACAATCTCGTCGACAGACAACGGTAAGAGAAATTCAGTTACCGGATGATCAGAGATAAGCCAGTCTCGTTGAAATGCCACAGGCACCTGATTATTACGCTCTCGCGTCATACTGTTGTTCAAATAGAGGATGAACTCCGAACTTCTTGCACTTTGAAATGTCGCGAGCGGTACGAGAATATTTCGCGAACGCTAACTCCAAGTGTCCGCAACGATGACTCAGGGATTCGAGGGACCTTCGGAACATCTAAACCCAGAAATACGAAATTTTTCTCTACTGACGATCTAATGTTGCCCAAGGTTGGATATAAGATGGAATGCCATCTTATATATAGAGTGTCCTCGTGCCTATGATCATTGTTTCTGGAATTTCAAACTTTCTAGACTCGTCGATTGTTCTTGCAGACGAATGAAATTAAAGCGATTTTAATTTAGCGGGTTCGCTAGAATGTTTTGTCTGTCAATTTGCCACTTTTCAGGATGTCTTAAAATGCCTGGTGCGTCGCTTGCCTTTTAACTTTCCAGCAAAGTTAGAATACTTTACATATCTCGTGGTGTTCTAAATGTCATTCTATTTTTTGTTTTTACTGCTTTAAAAATCATTGTGTTAATTGTAACGTTCATTCCTTGGATAATTGAAAATAGTAGAACAATTTAATTAAGAAGGGAATACTCTAGAAATATTCTAGTTTGTTGATAACCTTTTATTCAAATAGTTGTAACTTTCTGAATCTTAAGAACTCAGGCTTAAGATTTTGTAGACGTATTTCTGAACCTATATTCTTCAAAAAAATATAAAACGAAATATGCAATAAGGCTGTTTAAAGATTCATAGTAGACATTCCTATAAATTGCGAAACGTGTACACACGTGCGGAAAAGGAAACCTGCTTGTCGGTGACTGGTTGAACACTATATACGCGTCCTAGTACGACACCCAGTGACCCCGTTGTCTATTTTCAAAGAGGACAGGGTTTCACGAGTGGCCCTCTCATTTCCCTAAGTCGTTTCTTTTTTCTTCTTAGTCTGCCGGTCGTCTCGATGCCGCGGCAAGCCTTCTTCAGAAGCATCGATCTAATTTCGGAGCAGACTTTGCACACCAGTCTTTCCTATCTCTGATTGATCTATTCGCACGAATTAGCGGAAACTGAAGTTCATCTCGATTACTGGATAACCACGCAATTATTTCTGGTTGGACTTTATCCGATTCCCATCTACTGTTGGACTTTGTCATAGTCGTACAATTTTATGCAATTATGCAAATATGAGTACAACTTAAAGCAATGAAAAGATTAAAAGAAAGTAACAACGTTTATATTATTAATTCAAATTAATTTAGATTTATTGAAGTTATTAAAATTACTAAAATTATTTAAATTATTTAAGAAAGGAAAAGACGTGCGTGTAGCCTTTTATGTTTTGCAATTGACGCAGACAATTTTTATTTTGCATAGAGATCCGCTGTCTAATTATAATTAATCTCCTTGTACAAGCAGAGCGATGTGAGTATTCGGATAATAGAATACCTAGTTAAATATTAATAATAAAATATAATTACTCGTGTAATAAAATCGAAAAAAATATTGGAATAGTAGTCGATTCACGTGGGCGTCGAAATGCAAATGACATTTTTAATGATTAGTTGCTTATGCTGTTGACGACGCGTATTAATCATTCTTCGGTGTCGCAATTACAATTCCAGTGGACTTTACAAGTAGTTCAGAACGTAATCGACCCAATGTGTCCAGTGATTGGCGATCGATTTTTCATGTTCAAGGCCGTCGGAAATGATTCCCGACGCAAACTCGCGAAGAACCAGTTCTATTGACGCAACATCGAACCAGCTCCGACCGTAATTTCATTGCATGTCAACGATTATTTAGAATGTCACGCATCGTGACTGCTATTTTCACATAGAGGATGTGCTAGCAAGGAATCTGCCTAAACAGCTTAATTGAAAGATCCGGGCCCAGCGCGGCGGTCCAATTGGTCGTGTCGTTTCCAACCTGTATTATGATGTGGCTCGGGTCCGATACAATTTTCTAGAGGTACGCGACTCGGTTAGTTAAATATATGTACCATTCTATCCATAATTGGCAAAATGATGTTCACCGCTGCTGTCAAATTTGATCCCCAAAGTTTGCGCGTTATACATAAATACGAAATAACATCTCGATTAAATTCATGGAACGAAACTGTTAACTCAAGAAATATTTTGAATAATATTTCATTTTTATAAATATTTCGAATACATTTTTATTTATTCATTATTTCTTCCATTATTTTATTTATCATTTATTTCGAATGGAATTTTATTCGTATAATATCTCGATTAAATTCTCCAAAACTTTTGCTGTTCGAGAGTATTTTAGTTTTGGAAAACATAATTTCGAGAAAAATACATTCAAAGTTTCGTACATGAATGATCATTGATATTACGAATATCATGCTTACGGTTAATAAGTTAATTAACCGAGTTTTAGTCGTGTCCAATCGAATCAGCTCTAATTTTCTCAAATTTTTTAATTCAGACATAAGATTTCAATACGCTCTCAATTTTATAATCTTCACGTTCGCTCGGCTCGAAGTTCGCGTGTTTCCGGTGGTTCATGTTCAACGATTAGGCGTGTCATGTTCTGTTCCGCGACGAATACAACCGGGAGGGTAAAGTGTACTTGACCGCCGCACTCGTTGCACTCGCTGCACAGTCGACGATCTGCAAAACTGTCAGCCGGTCGAGGATCGTCTTGACAATCTTCCGTGACCTATATATAATATTCGAAATGCAAATGCGACACATTCTTGCAAAATTTGTTCCCTGTAAACGCCCAAGCAACGCGCTTGATCCGCCTCGTTATTAGTAAAGTTGCTGTAATTTTCTATGACACGGGTCTTTTTGGTGTACCGCTTATTATTTAAAAATGAATGAGGTGACTTGCAAAGGAAACAAGAATCTATTCTTTTTATTTATTAGGATTTCAATACCATCATGACGTCAAGTACACTGAACATAAAATATTCTCGGTTGTATGTTTATTTATCGTTCGATTACCATTTTGTAATGTCTAAACCAGTCTTGTTTTTTATGATTACAAGGTTTGTCAAGGAACGAGAATTATTGTATTGCTAAGTTACTATTCCGATAAGTCTAACGAGGCATCAGGTACGCTCAATATCGAATGCGACTCGACGATCATGTTTATTCATTACGCTATTAGACACTACATTTTCTTGCGTAACGTGTGAGTCATTATAGTGTATCCTTTGCGTTATAATTCTATACTTCAATTGTTTTAATTTGAAGTTAGCTGCGTTCGACGAGTATACTCGTGATGAAAAGATAGCAATGCTTTGTTGCGAAAAGTAAAAAGGTTGCTTCTTACATTGCAATTTTAGGTCAAGTTTAACGTCGCGACGAAATGGAAAATATAAATAATTATTTTGAAAAAATTGTATATCGTGCCTGGATTAAGTAGTATACTCATCATCGTTTACATTTGCGACGTACTTTAGGTACACACTTTTCGAAGAGATTGCAACAGATTACTGATTAATAATTTCCACAATACAACGAGATAATTTCTGTTTTTTACGTGTCTTCATTCACTTTCATTTCTAGATTTTCATAACTGACTAGTCAATTTTTATTTCACTTTAAAGAATTGATTTTTTATTGCAACATCGCTAGATGATGCTGGAAAGAATAGTCCTTTCGGAACTCGCGAGGTGCTAGTGGCGATATCTAGCGGGGTTTCCTCTGTAATCTCGTTTGGACAGGTGAAAGGGTTCGCAGGTAGCTATCGGCTGTTGAGCTTTTACCAACGAGAACGTAAAAACCCTCTACCGACGGAACCAAGAACATTACACTACCTATTAGGTTGCCCATCATTTAAACGTAACTTTCTGTTGAAAGTAAAACTTCCGTTTTGCGTTATTTCAAGGCTTTAATTATCTTCTTACAAACATACCCTACATTTTTTATTCTTGGTAAAAGTTTCCTTCGTTTCATTTTATCGCGTAACGTTAAATCGAAGACGGAATTTTACTTGGTCTTTGTTCTTTTAATTCTACGGAATTTTTCAATCCAGACGAAATTTCTTTACATTAATAACCAACTGGATAAGTACTTTATAGTAATATTCTTTAAGGATTAAAACGTTTGAATGTCTTTGAAGTAGGGGTGATGAATGTCGTGACTGTAACATCTATAGGAAAAAGTTGTTCAGATTGATGTACAGCGACAACATATATTATATTTCAACACATATTATATTTCAAGACCGAGGTCATCGGAGCTGCCTCCCCTTAACGCAGCATTCACGCTGAAGATACGCTTAAGATGACATTACTTGTACATCGATATTTTCCATAATGGCTTTGTACAGTCAGGTTACGATAATCATTCATCGAGATATGTAACAGTTTTGAAATATTGAATGAACGAGGGACGCACGTAAACATACATATAACACTTTTCATACATGTAACACAGGTAGAATGACACGTAGATCAATGAGCAACAAAACTTACAAATATACAGACATAAGGAGCATATTCATACAATGATTTACGACTACGAAAACAAAAAATATACAAGCATCACAATTAGCAACTACGAAAGCAAAAATTGACTGATGTACGGTCAACAGTAGGAATCCCTTGCTCAGAAATAGTTCGCCGTTTCAGCAGAACGGCAAGGGGTAGAGGGGTTATTCCATTCTCTCCACTTGACCTGTACGTCTGTAGTCCCCACTGTTTTAAAACCTCCCGAAACCACTTCTATTGGTAAACGAGAAGGTCCACAAGCTAATCGACACGAGGGGCAAGGGTAATCGGTAATTGCGACCCTTGTTCAGCGCGCAACTTAGTCAATAATAATGAAAAGTCTGAAAATTGGAAGAGGCCAGGTGGAATGGTTCACCGACTCCCCTTGCTGCTTATGTCATTTGGTTTATGCGCGTGTTTCATTTTTTCGTTTTCAAGTAGAACCCTTCAGGTTCTTAAACGTTATAAGTTAAAGTATAAATATAAATATTACATGTATAGCACAACATGTTCACTGCATAATCCAATGAAGAGTTAATCGAGATAATAATTAGTAATTAGTGATTACAAATAGTCACATGTTCCTGCGAAGAATCTAAAGTTAATTCTCGATTATTCTACGACTTCTGACTACTGTCGCGCGCTCGCTCGCTCGTGGTCGCATAAATAACACACACCACACGCAGAGGCGCACACAATGGCATGTGCTCCTAACCGAAAATGGCGACCACGGAGGAGCGAGATTGTGATGGGAGTCAGGGAGCGGCTTCTCTTTACAATCGGCTAAGTTTGAATCCCTCGTTACCAGGAAATTGGTATTAATATAAAAGGATCATTTTTGCGGGTTGGTGGAGATCGGTCCAATACTTTTCTTAGCGTTTCTTCTTTTGAGAGAAAATTAAAAATTCGATAATTCCCTATTTTAGGGGTTTCAACTTTAATTTGGTTGAAATATGTTACACAAGACTTTATGTGAAGATTTTATGTTATTTTGAAATATGTTATACAAGACTTTAGGTCTCCAGAGTAAATAATTACCAAACGTTATTGAAATCTACATAGATTTTGAGGAGATGCACTGTTTAGTATAAAACGTGGATATACCATGATCGTAGCACCACGAATTCTGTTATACAAATAAGTGAATATCTTAACCCTTTGCACTCGAGTGGTGACTCTGAGGCACCACTAAAATTATTACAGCACGTTCCAAAATTATTTTCATATCATGCAAAATTGGATTTCATAAATTATTAAAAGTACAAATGTTGCTACATGAGTTACAAGATTCAATTTCATACGCATAGTATACATTTTGTCATATAAAATTGAAATGCTATATGTCGGAAAAGTTATTTTAGAATCGCAGTTATAATGGCTTCGAGTTCAAAGGGTTAATATATAGAGTAGATCTTTATAATGTTCGATCTCATCGATGTTGTGACGCATAATCAAAATTTTCAACAAGAAAAGAGTCGAGCAGAAGTTCGTTTCTTACTTTGACTCATCGGTACTCTCAAATAGCTTCAATTGCTTTTCATTGTTAACCTACACACAATATTTGCAGTCTATTTACAAAATATATAAAACGCTTCGTCATTATATTTAATCTCCGTTTAACTTTACATAGCAAATACAAATTACTGTTTGCAATTCTGTACTAAGAATATCGTCGAATGGTACCCGATAAGACAACCTTGCCTATTAAACAAATGCAAGCGACTTACTTTGTATCCAGAAAAACAAATTGTTTTTTGTTTCAAAGTCACATGTCAGAACCCACACATAATTGCCGATCGTCGACAATCAACAGTAATAATTCACACAATCGCCAGCCATTGTTCTTCGTGCGACATTCGACTCAAATATTTCGAAATCGATATCGCGGGTTGTTCAGCGTAACCAAGGTCACGGTGAAATTACGCTTCCGACGTTATTCAAAAAGGAAGCGGTATACGCGCCGTGAACGTTTAGGGTCGATTGTCAGCTGCAATTGGGAAACAATAAGAGACGAAACACACTAGTGCACAGATTTCGATCGTTAGGAGTTCTTCGAAGTGAAACATCATTTTTTTCGAAGTGAAATATCATTTCTTCGAATTGAAACGTCATGTAAAAAAAAACATGTTATTTTATTGTAATAAGTTATTCACATGTCTGTGATCCTTTCTGAAATAACATTTGAAATACTATTTAAATTGACACGTTGTTAAGGTTTTATAATTATTTGAGATAACTATGAAGTTATATTGATGCCACGAAGGTTTCATAAAATAAAGTCATTACCTTGATTATTATTTTATGGATATGTATTTTTCATTTATTCATATTTCGTGGATTAGAGAGCACAGCTTTAAACAAGTTTATCTCAAATAAATCGATGTTATATTTATTTTTAAACGACGGTCTAAAATAAATTATTTCAATCAATTACTTTTTATTTTTATTTCAAATAAAATTTTCGACAGCATATGCATACAATCGAATCGAAAATGCTATCATGCGAGCACGGCAATGTAAAAACAGTAGGGTTTTACAGGACCGAGGCCGAAGTGTAAAGGGCGCGATAGGGTGTTTCGACCCGACTTTTCTATTTTCACCCAGACCAAGGAAGTAGAGCATGCACTGGAAAACGTATTAACCCGTCCGTGTTTTCCTGGCAATGGTTTTTCTTGCAGTGTCATTAATCTGCATCAAAGCTGATCCCCGTTAGAGTACCAGAGGTACGCATCTCAGAGAAATAAGGGGTGACCGGATATACCTGCACCATGATCGTGGAGGACAAACAGTGAGTTGTAGTTATCACTGATACAACGCTAATTTGCCTCTACTAGACACCTTCTTCCGTAGACAAGTACTGCATGCTCGCATGTCTCTCACTTTTCTGCGAAGCTTCCTACATGCGACTACATATTAACCGCTATCTAGCTGACACATATAGAATGTATTCTGTAAGATTTCTCTTCTTAGTTTTATCGCAACTTATTTTCTGCACTAATACGCTCTATCTATTTATTAATCGTTTGCACTCGATGCTGTTTCGACCCCAGAACATAACAATGGATGATCCTGAACTCGGGAATTCAAGAAATTCTGGAACTTTTTGTGTACGTAGATATCACGTATACGTGTCACACGCAATTTTTTTTCCTCTCGTTAATTCACTTTTAAGCTGTAGAAATAACGCCGACATATAAAGAAAAAGTCTTCGAACAAATGTTACCTCTTTCGACCGATTCTATCACGTGGTATATGTAAAATATCAATTAATCCTTTGTAATTCGTTCGAATGGTTTAAACAATTAACAAACAGCTTTTTTCAGGCGCTGTGTCTATTTCAAGATATTTCCTGTATGTGTATATAGGTGTAAGGAAGTTGGAAACAACTTGCGGTGTTCGTTAAGGGAAGAGTTCGTTCGAACCGATGCCGCAATAAATATCTATGAGGCAAGGAGCGCCGACCATCTTCCGCGTGTATCTTTAGAATGACGACATTGAGTTTTTTTTCGGTAGTGCTATAAAAATAGCATATAAATGATTTCTCGGTAGGCTTTATTACGAAGTCGAAAGGAACAACACCGCGTTTCTTTATCGTTTACGCGGACGAAAGATGCACACGGCAATGTTCAAAGTTCAAGCGGGATCTCGTTGGAGAGTTTATCTTACCGTGGTTCGTGTTATTTATCAGTAATCAACGATTATCACAGTTTTTATTTGAGGACCTTGATCGCTGACGTTGCTAAAACGTATACTAAAGCATATCTCTTTGTTTGTTTGTGCGCAACGTCACTGTAAGATCGTCTTATATCGATTTTGTGCACGCCACGTGCTAGAAGAAATTGTAACTGTTTTGTGATTCTAATTCGAAGGCGACGGTACGTTTTTATCGATTCGAGGATAAAATATATTATACTCGAAGCATCGATCAGCCTCACTTGTCAACACCCGAGGATGTGAAAAATTAAATTTCAAATTTTGTTTAAATTTCAATTTTACACACAAGGTTGTAAAAATACCTTCTGAAATCCGTGGTCTTGAAACGCGTTCGATGAAATATCACGGAAAATATTTACCGTCCCAACAAATTTCACATTCGCAGAAAACACTCTTATTCTTCTTCCAGAAATACAAAGCGTGGTCGCGTTTCAAGCCTACGGGTCTATAATTAACAATTTCAGTATATCCGTGCCCCTGGCGTGTACACAAAGATACAAAAATATAATTTAGCGGGAAGACATGCTGACTCATCGCTACGAACATCCAAACATGTGATAATAATAAATATATATAATATAATATAATTTGAATATAAAATCGTAGATTAAGGAAACTTCGATCTCCAAATCGAACGGTAGATTCAATCGTGGAAATAGTTTTGCAATACTTTTACAGACATTAAAATTTACAACATTTTCATGGTCAGATGTAGGTTTCTCATCAGAAAGAAATATTCGGGAACTAAAAGAACGACGAAAATGTAGCGTCGAATTACAGGTTTCGCTGTTCAAGATTAATCTATTCGTAGATCATGCCCACCTTCTTGAACTTGACATTTACTTTTAGACGTTCGCAGATCTTATGCAAGATTTTGTGAATAAAATTCTTATTGAATACTAGAGTCGAATAAAATTTTATATATAATTATTGCAGATTAATTACTTGCGATGAAGTTTGTATTAATTTGTAAAGAAGCATATAAATTCATATTATAGAAGTATATAAATTCATATTATAGAAGTATATAAATTCATATTAAATCTAAACATTGAGTCGTATTTTATAAGAACTAGGAAAAATGAACTTGATTTGAAAAAATTTGAATATGAGCTACAAAAAGATTAATTTTATGTGCAACGCTTGTAGAGAATATCGATAGAAATTTCGTGTCGAATCGTTTACTAGATGTACATAAAAATCGACGTGAGTCAGCAGTCCGAGCATCTTTATCATTTTTACGGATTCGTTAATCCGGGCGACGCAATATCCGATACAATCTTCGGCAAAATACTGCGTTGACTTTGTACCGTATGTTTGCAAGACTTTCCTGCTAAAGCATACTTGTACTTTGGCGAACGCGGCCATGGGCACACGCCGGTATCTCGCGCTGCAGGCCGCCGCTGTATCGGATGCGAAGTCTAGGAAGCTATTGTTCGCAGAAATAATTGAAAACGACCGAGGCTCGGGCGCAGCGTAGACAGAGACATTGCCCTTCGTTTGCTACCGCACGGAATAGTAGGAGGCCATGTGCGTGACACGAGTAGCTCGTTACGCTGCCTTTAGCCGCGCACATCGTATCTGCCACGAGCCTAACAGGTTCAAAGTCCGTCGAGATAGTCGAACCTCGGGTTATACCGTCTGCAACGGCCTCATCTTTTCGCTTGCTAGCAACCCTCAGTGATCTTACACTGTGTCCATTCTTCAGCGTTAAATGAGTCATCGCTTGACCCTGCAATGAACTCTGAAAACGGACTTCAGAAATCCAGCAAATTCCGTTGCACAAGCGCATATTAGCTTTTGACTTTGTGTTCTGTCAAAAGTGTTTTATTGTTGATGTTTTACCATTTTATAAGCCTTCTCCGTTCAACATTTCCTTGCATAATCCGTTTGAAATTTGATTTATCAATAGCCCTCGATATAATTTTAAGGTACTCTTTCTGTTAGTTAGTTTTTCTATCGAACTTAATGAAATATATGAAGATTTAAATTTGATTATCAGAAATTTTACGGTCAAATAAGAATATCTATACTCTGGGTCCAAATATATCCAGTGTTGGACAAGTTAATCTTGTTCGTATATTCGATTCGAAGTTTGACAATTTCTTAAATTCGTTCATCATAGACAATGCCTTATTTTATCTTTGGTAAATGCATTTTTGTATCATTTCGTCAGCAATTTTTACAGACAATTTCTTTCCAACATTTTCTTTGCTATGACGCTTGTAGAAGGTTCATTTACCCTCGTATCAAAGCACAAATCTATCAAATACGATTTTATTTTATTTAGCAAAAGTTTACCAATTATGATAGAACTAGTAAACAGTCAAGAGTTTGTTCAGTTTTCTTCGTACACCCGGTACAAGGCGGGGAGCCGGTTATAATGTAACCACGCCGGGAATCGTACCGTAAAAATGACGAGAATGCGAAACGTGGGATTCATAATTTCTCATTACATGATTCCTTGGAACTCGGGAAGCGGTCTTCCTTTTTTCTCCGTCTTGTTTGAAGAGACACACCATTTCCGGAAAATCGTGAGCAGCCTCCAGGTTTCCCGGGAGCTGCGGAAATTCTGTAACCGCAGGTCTCGCCGGTTTGGTTAGACCGAGGGAATCGTTGGAAACTGGCCTTCGGCTGTCTGGTGCAATTGCCCTGTTAAGGAAGATACATTTCTTTATGCGCGCAAGTGATACTTAACCCGGCGAATGAACATTTTCTAGACCGCGGACTGCTGACTCACGGACGGCGGGACTACTCTTACCCGCCGCAGAAATAAAAACACCGCGCGATTTACTATTTCCTGCGAATTACGTTTCCTGCGAATTACTCGTTGTTATGGCAAAGAGACGAACGCGTGTAGCGATGTAAATACACCGCGTGGAATGTTCGTTGATCCCTGAAATCTCGAATTATGAAACTATAATCGCAAGCAGAATTACACATTTTATTCGCACGGCGGATAAGAGATAAAGACTTAATAAATAAAATTGGATTACACGGTATCTCGAATATAAATTTAGCCGGATAAAAATTTATCCGAATAAAGTGTTATTTGATTGGATATTAGCCTATATTATTAACCTTCGCTCCTTGTCCGTCATCCGATTAAAATTGCCAATAAAAAAACTCGAACAATAACAAAGTTTTCGAGGTGAAAGTTTCGCTGCAAAATATGGCATGGATCTTTGAATCCATTCTTTTCACAAAATTAACTTTTCTTATCATAAAGAAAATTAGTTGGCAAAGTAATTTACATTTTCAACACTTTATATGTGAAATTATCGATTGTTGATTTTTGCAAGAATGCCCTCCCTTAAATCTAAGAATGACGCCGATGTGTCGTGCGTGTTAGATGAACACAGCGCACACTGGCAAACACAGTGAATGACATGAGAAAAGTTGAGAAGGCACTTTCTTTCTTCCGACTCTTATCACTGCTTTTCTTTGCATGTCCCCTCACGCTTGATACACTCGCATGCGGCCCATTCAGTTGTCAGATTGGCTATCGAAACGCGTGCCACAGACAGACAGGACCGTTAAAGTACGCAGTCAGCTGACTCTATCAAATCTTACGATTACGAAATAGCGTGATCGCAGATTGGTCACACTGGCACGCAGAATTTTTACAGCGAGCTCCGTGCATTCTAAAGAAAAATGATCTAATCGAAGACGTTTGGAAATAAGTCGTCTCTTAATACCGTTAATCCTTTGCACTATGATTTACTTCACTGGTAAATTAATGAGAACATCTCTGTCGTTCATGGTATCCCAAATAATAAAGAATTTAGTGTTTTTTATGCTTTTTCTTAACTAATTAAAAAAATTGTTAAATGTTAAGTCGGTATAAAATTCTTTTCATTAGTGTTCAAATAAATGTAGGAATAAATATTTTTAATTCTCTTCTATAAAACTATTACAATCGGGAAAGCTCTAATTATTATAACTGTAACGGAAATGTTACATGGTTAAAATTGGAATGGAAATTTTCTTTTATAATTATTTCAAAGAGAGTGGAAATAATATAAGCAATAGTGTGCATAAATTCTTTCAATATCGTTAGTATTTCATGTTCATTTTCTCACGACCAGAGACCGCACAAAAGAAGACTCGGAAGAATTTTGAGTTACTGTATATCGGAAATTTATTGCAACGACGAACGGTGCGTCCACGATGGAAAGTTTTCCTGCAGTTGATGCCGCAACTGATCGGTCCGGTTGCATCGTGATCACTATGTGGGTCATCCTGATCCGTGCTAGTTGAGGATTAAATAAATGTTAATGGACGAGACTTGCAACGTACTTTAACCCTGCGATTCTGTTTGTCGCAGCAGCACCGCCTGACTGCCGTTGTTTAGTTTAAAGTGGAACGTTTGATCGTCGATTGACAATGTTTCATTATTTACAGAACGGTTGCATATTCCACTTTTTAATGTTGCGCCGACACTATTAATTATAATCAAAGACTCTTGCACACCGAATCGTCATTTCCTACATTTCTATAATTTCACAATTTACCACAATTTTCTTATCGATTCGTTCACAGAAAGTAGTTTAAACCGAAGTCATTAATGTGCTTTGGACAGAAATAATCATTCGAAACAAACAAAATACTTCTATACTACTTTACTTTTGCAAATAACTATTGTATATGACTGAGCTGATACAGCACAGTATCAATTATGCCGTTCATGTTTTTGATAACGGTACCGATAAGGTATGCGTATATAAATGACTTTTCCACAATGATGCGAGCTTTTTTACAATTAGCTAAAGGTGTGAGAAGTAAGTCTTTCAATTTTCTTCTACCCTGCATGCAGTCAATAACATAAGATTTACCTACAGGAAGCTAGAGAATCATTGGCGGCAACGTTAAGAAGACAACCAAGGGTGTCGGCATTAGTAGAAACGTCGGCGACGCGGCCAAGGTTATCCTTGGAAAGGGGAAGTAAAGTTTTTCTAACACCTCGCGTCTTCTTTGCAGGGAAATGGAAGGCTTCTGGCTTGCCGGCGCGATCCACGCGATCAAGGCGCTTTCCTACGTGTACGACCTGCTGACGTTCCCAGTCTACCTCATACTGCAACGGCCCTGGGAGAAGAGGAAGGCCTCGAGGAGGATCAAGGCTCGGCCCATCGCGAAGGATGAGCACAATATCACCTTCAGGAGCGTTGACCCTCCGAAGCGGATGCACGTCACCCTCGAGCGTGAGAAGATCGACACGCTCGAGAAAATGTTGTCGTGGGTCGCGAAAGTGCACAATGATAAAAAGTGCCTCGGGACCAGACAGATTCTCGCGGAGGAGGACGAGGTCCAGCCTAACGGTAGAATATTTAAAAAGGTACCAGCCAATGATCACTTTATTCCTTAATAAAGCAGAATTAACCTCTCATTTGTTAACATTTTTAGTAATAGGAAAGACTCGGATTTGAAAATTAGTTTTTACGCTTCTCCGTTATGTTCATAATTTCATTAAGATTCGCAAAACGTAGGAATTTGTCTAAAAGTAGTAGATGTCATGCAACTTACCTTCTAAATTTTAACACTTGAATTTTATGAAATTCGTAATGTTGTGATAGTCTGTTAAACCGATGAAAGTGAAACTGTAACCAAAATTATATTAATAGATAAAATTGTGATGGATCAGTAATATGCATCCTCTTTCCAACTGCACACAGAAATGCCAGACAGATTTTAAATATGATTAATGCCACTAAATACAGCCTGTATAATTCGATATTAATAATAAGGAGACGATTTATAACTGATTTAAATTTTTTCCATTTCAGTATAAAATGGGAGAGTATATATGGAAAACCTATACGGAAGTGGACAGGCTCACCAACTGTTTTAGTCGTGGGCTAAGAGATTTGGGTCTCACAACTCGTAAGAACATTGTGCTTTTTGCTGAGACCAGGGCAGAATGGATGGTCGCAGCTTATGGTTGTTTCAAGCAAAACTTGACCGTGGTTACCATATATGCGACTTTGGGGGATGATGCGATAACTCACGGTATCAATGAGACAGAAGTGGATACGGTTATAACTAGTCATGATTTATTACCGAAGTTCAAGCGACTCCTTGAAAGAGTACCTGTGGTTAAGACGATTATTTACATGGAAGATCAACTAAAGCCGACAGATACTACTGGCTACAAAGTGAGTTATTGGTGTTACGATGTCAAGATATTCGATTCGTTTTAATAGCAGTCTTTAAACTTAATGGTTGTTATGACGAGTTAATGAGACAACTGATGAATACGAACGTACGACAGAGCCCGATAAATACTAATGATGTACTCCTATTATGCATAACGTTTTCTGCTATTTAGTTTGTGTTTGCTTTATGGATTATTTCTCGTATAAGATATGACAGTAATAAGTGCTATCATCATTAAATGTTGACTTAGTATTATAGAGTACACTGTATTCGATTGATTATGGATTAGAAACGGCGTATCTGCGGTAACAGCTGTCAGCGACGATGCGAGAAATTTATTAACTTCTGATTATTTCTTTGCAGGCGGGTGTGGGACTTATACCGTTCTCCGATGTAGTTAGTAAGGGCATCGATTCGAAAGCACCGCTGTCGCCACCCGAATCGAGTGACACGGCAATTATAATGTACACGTCTGGTTCTACCGGGGTGCCGAAAGGCGTTCTTTTGTCTCATGCGAATATCATCTCCACCTTGAAGGCTTACTGTGATGCGGTTGAAATTAAACCAGACGATGTTTTCTTGGGATTCTTGCCCTTGGCTCATGTATTCGAACTACTTGCTGAAAGTGTGTGCCTCCTTACTGGCGTACCAATTGGTTATAGTACCCCGCTCACTATGATTGATTCGAGTAGCAAAATACAGAGGGGATCTAAGGGCGACGCTTCAGTTTTGCACCCAACTTGCCTGTCTGCAGTTCCAGTAGGTTTACAAAATAATACATGATACTAATGTTTGACTTTCGGACTTAAGTCTAACTTAAAATAGATTAAGTTTAGTAATGAATAAATCCTTCCTGAAATTTTTAGCTAATTCTGGACCGCATTTCTAAAGGCATAAACGAAAAAGTGAAGAAATCGGGTCCATTCAGGCAAGCGATCTTTAATTTTGCTTACGCATATAAACTGAAGTGGACTAGACGGGGATACGACACACCATTCTTTGACAAATACATCTTCGGAGCTGCCAGGCAGGTTCTTGGTGGACGGGTTAGGCTTATACTCTGTGGAGGAGCACCTTTATCTCCTGACACACATACTCAGGTGAAAATTTGCCTGTGCGTTACAGTGACCCAGGGCTATGGTCTCACAGAAACAACCTCGTGTGCTACTGTTATGGATGGTATATAATTTTACAAGTTTTTATTGGAATATTTTAATATTTTATAAGTATAAATAAATGTAAGGAACAGTTGAAGATTATTATTCGGGTAACGATTTTTTTAGCCTACGATCGAAGTACGGGACGAGTAGGGGCACCAACCACAGTCTGTGATATTCGTTTGGAAAATTGGGAAGAGGCTGGTTACAGAGTTACAGATAGTCCTCATCCCCGAGGAGAAATTCTTATTGGAGGGAAAAACGTTTCTGCTGGTTACTATAAACTGCAAGGTAAAACGCAAGAGGACTTCTTCCAGGAAGATGGCCGGCAATGGTTTAGAACAGGTGATATTGGAGAATGTCATGCTGATGGATGTATCAAAATTATTGGTACGTTTGCAAATATGTTAACATTCTTATAACAGATAACATTATTAAATCTGTTATTAATATAAATATGTTATTAAATCAGATCGAAAGAAGGATCTAGTAAAGCTGCAA
This sequence comes from Augochlora pura, assembly GCF_028453695.1. Taxonomy (NCBI): domain Eukaryota; kingdom Metazoa; phylum Arthropoda; class Insecta; order Hymenoptera; family Halictidae; genus Augochlora; species Augochlora pura. The sequence continues at coordinate 19,793,262 of NC_135773.1, forward strand.
CTCGGCGAATATGTGTCTTTGGGTAAAGTTGAAGCAGAACTAAAAACGTGTCCGGTCGTCGAAAACATATGTGTTTATGGAGATTCGCATAAGATGCACACGGTGGCATTAGTAGTACCCAATATTTACTACTTGGAGGAGATTGCTGCTAATTTGGGTATCACTGGAAAAACTACAGATGAACTTTGTAACAATCCTGCGGTTGAAAAGGCAGTACTGCAAGAACTGGTGGAACAAGCGAAAAAATGTAACTATATGTTATCATTGTTTTTATTTCATTGGTTTAAGATTAGAAAAACTAAAGGTCAACTTTTTTTCAGGTCACCTCCAAAGATTCGAGATTCCCGGCGCTGTAAAACTGTGCACAGAACAATGGACACCGGATATGGGATTAGTTACAGCCGCGTTTAAACTGAAGAGGAAAGCGGTGCAGGAGTACTACCAGCATGAAATTAATAGGATGTACAATTCGTGATGTCACGCCAAGTCTTGCAAGAAGTGTAATCGATGAAGCGGTTCGAAATTTACATTTCCTCATCCAACAGAACGATATCTCGACCACCTTTATGTATGAATCTGTGAGTCGAGATCGCGAGCCGGTTACAAAAACAGACTTTAGACTCGAAAGATTCTATGTGTCCAAAAAAAGAAATTGCACGGTGTGCATGTCTATTGTCAATTTCCTTTTCGCGATTAACTATGGGGATGTAATAGGTGTCAGTCGTCGACATCAATACGCCCATTCAATATTAAAATTACATCTACATTTTCGAGGAATACTATTGTTACTAATTCGACGTTTCGTTTCGGTTCGAGAGATTTCTGTCTAGGGTTATGATTAGGATCGACGAGGAACATGTGTAAGCGTAACGCGTGGCGAGCAACTGCAAAGTAGCATATATGAAAACTATGCATGACTTAGCATTCCTCATCGATAGGTGAAGTGGTCGCTTTTCTTCCTACGAAATTTTTGTCTATCTAAATCGATATACTCATTCTTCATGGCGATTCCTCCTGATATAACTTTGTGACAAATGGACCGTCGGGTGGCTTTGCAATTATGCTAATTTTGTAAGTTCACAACACGTATGGTGTACTTACCTCAAGTATTATTCGAGATAGTAGAGTTCCATTTTCGCAAAAGGAGAAGTCCGCGGTTCTTCGAATAGACAGAGTTGCTCATTCTACATTATGCTATTATATGTATATACAGAAAATCGATCTACGAGTCAGCCTTTATTAATACAATTTAACGTAAACGATGCCAGGCGTTAGATTCAGTTGGGCATGTTTAATTATTCCCTCGTATGAAATTCGAGCTCATTCCGTTTTTATTAGGAACATAAATAACGACGACTCGTTCGCCATCCCTTCACCTACTGTATAATATACATGTTAATACGTTATTGCCTACTTCTTCAAGTGCTAGTATACCGTGTCAAAGCATTACAAGAACTCTATCTCCCTTCTACTACTGCAGCAGAACGATATTTTTTAAGCGTGTGCGAGAGTGCGTATGCATTGGTGTCTGTTTAATTGTCGTGTATGCTTGCATATATATACATATTTATGTGTATATGTATGCGCTATACATATGTAAATATACGTGTCCGCAAATGAGAGGATACTAGAACGTAATGCGCGTGAGATTGTAGGAAAGGAAAGAGGTATCTACGGAATAAGAAATCAAGCAATTGTTCTATTAATTTATAATTTTTAGTCTTCCCGTTCGTCGTTTTAGTCAATTCTCTGATCTGCCAGGTTGTTTAATTGCTATTTTAACCTCTCTTAGTCGAGACTCGGAGTGATTTGTGAGTCACGTTCCCACCAGATGAATCCTTTGCTCGCAACTAAGTAGTCTTCCCTGGAAACCTGAGAAACAATGAAACCAAAGTAATTCCGGTCGGATAGATTTATTAACCATTGCGTTCAATGGAGATTAGATTTTTTTCGTTGCAGTCCCGCAGCTGGTTATGATAGCGAATTGCACGCCTCAGGGACTTTGTATCGTAGGGCATCGAGGTGATTACGTTTACCGGCGGATGCTTAGTATCTAAGTGTTACGGCTCGGAACGCGCGAGTGAAACCGGCAAGAAAACGCTGTGAACGGTTTTACTTGTATCTCGCGATTTGTTGAACTGCGACTGTGCAAGGGGTGGGAGAATTAGGCAAGAAATAAGAGAGGATAATTATCGATTAGCAGCTGATGCTCCTTTTCCCAATCGCGTTGAGAGTTCCTGACGCTGGGTTGAAGTTGTTAAGGACCCCGTTAATGATTTGTATAAATTATTAAAAATGCTGTACCATATTAGATAGGAAACTACCAATTGTCATTTGGGTACGATTATATCCTATTGTTAATTAATTAATCATTTTATTATTATTTATATTATTATCATGATTATTATGATTATTATTATTATTACTATTAGAATTAGTATTATAATTCTAAAATGATGGCTTACACGAAGAACAGAAACCAAAATAAATGTACAGAATTACAGTATACGCAGTAAGTATTATTATTACGATTACTTTCTTGCTTAGTTTGTTTTCCGTGATGTATGGTAGGCTCATCGGCAGATCCGTTAAATTCGATATATTATTTATAAGCGATGTTTGTTAATTTTACAGTCTCGACAATAACATAGCTTCCACGAAAATGGATACCATCGGCGAATAAAGGCATAAGAACTCTCATTCGTATTTTAATTCTTCGACGTTGCCGTGTTACCTGCAGGAACACGTGATAACTTGTCTTTTCCATTTGTCGAAATTCATTTGTGTATTAATTAATTCTTCTTCTTTTTTTACGGCGAGAATTAACGATATTTTTAGTCGGTTTATTTTCAACATTTAGGCTATACAGATTAAAGGTTACAGCTGAATATCGTATGAGCCGGATAAATTAAGCAGAATAAATTAATTTGAAATGAAAAATTGATTCCTCGTAAGAATCGAATCGCATGCGCGATTTCAGGATGTCGTCGTATTAATTCCACGAGGATCCCAGACACCTGTTTCGATGGCTCTGATGAAACGCAAATTGGTGAGGACCATTCTTTCGTAAAAACACAACGCAGGCAAACAAGCATATTATATATCGTATAGTAAATTATTTAATATAGTAACTTTATATTACAACGTGTAGTAAATAAAATTAAATCTATTCGACAGTGTTCGTTAACGAAGACGAGTGAAATATTTCTTTAATAATAATTGTGCTTTGCGGTTTATTTTAGGTGACTTAACAGAGGTTGTACATACATCAGTTATTAAAACGTGAAGAAACAATGACTGTTTCGTCTGTTACTCAACTTTATATTACATTCCAGCTATTCTCCGAGTTTCCTACGGTAAGTAATAATCCCGATCGTGTCGCAAAGGCCAATAGATGCGCCTCCGCGAGCGTTTTAATACTCTCAGACAAGAAAAGGATGTCGAAACGGTACTTCTAACGCGATCACCTGATTTATTCATAATAAATTGCGCTAGAAGAAATAACGTGTCGTGGTATACAAGAGCGATCTATTCAGTTGGTCATTGTGATAGATGTGTGTTTAGTATCGGACCACGTCTCGGGATTGATAAATCTCTTATCGTACACAAAACAGCTGCTACTTTCGATAGAAATATTCGAAGTACCCACTAAGCGGCCCGAAGTCACGGGCACGTTTGCATAACATCGATTAATTAAATCGTCTAAAATCTGTCGAATCGCGACGAGATCCCGATCCATCGTAGAAAAACATCTTACAACTTCGCAGTGCGCAATGGCGAACGCGCGCGAGGAACACCATACCCTATTGCGCTATATTATCGTGCGAGCCTCCTGGTGATTACAGATTCGAATTTGGCACAGTTATCAGTAACGTGAAGAATTCTGAGTCATTTTGGCACGTTAAACAACAACGCAAATGATTTCGATTCAATTCGACACATTAAACGTCAACAGAAAAGATTCCGATTCATTTCAGCATATTAATTCTTAGACTGTGGTTTCCGGGTTACTTTGTCCAAGTTTATTTAAATTATCACCTAATTACTTAACTTTTGACGAATCAAATCAATTATTGTTATTTTAGGGACAACAAAATGATTAATTTGTCTATAAAATCATCGAGACAATGTTTGCAATGACGATCAAAACTGCAAATCGTTGGATCTATAGTTATGAAGATGGACCCTCGCGCGAGGGTTAACATTCGAATTTCGTCTAGGGTAGACAGTATCACTTTCATTCGAACGTGTGCTCGCTTTATGGGAAGCCAGGACCAGGAGGCTCGTACTCTGTTACAACGTCGCACAATACTTACATAACAGGTTGTATCCATGTCTCAACAATGTATAATTCTCTAACAATAAGTACTCGTTAGTCTACTATAATCATTCTATACAGTCTACAGGCCGCAGTAATCAGATCGAGACCCTGGTACAATCTCAGTTCAGAAATATATTCTAAAGTTTTGGTCAGAATCCTTACGATGTACAGAATTAATTATTACATTGAGACCCTTTTGTACACTGAACGGCTGGGCGAATCGTTTCGCCTCGTCTCTTCCCCGGCGGTGTTGTTCGAAAACCCGTGTTTGCTGGAAACGCGTACGGCGGACGATTTCCAAAAATGTCGAGCACAGTTTGACGGTAGGACTGGAAACATATCAGGTGTGCCTAGAAAATCCCGTTGCCGAGTCCGTACCTTTTAGACGCATTAAAATATCGGATAAGTCTTACAAAGTCGTTTTACTACCCGCTACATTTATGAAACGCGTGCGTACTCATTAATAAACGAAACATCCCGCACCTTCGCCCTTCACGGACGAACGTCGCCATGTTGGCGAGATCGGGTCGATGTACCTAATTTCCGTAGTCGCAAACGAATCGTTTTTAACACGTTGAGCGCCACGCTGATTTTTAAGGGGGTCCCCGTCAGACCACGCGCGCCGCGTAAAAGCGCTGGTACTGTAGGGCCAATGTTTCTTCTCGCAGTAGAAGATAGTTTTGTGTTTTGAGAAAATTAAGTAAATTTTAAATAAATTTCGTATAATTCCATAAAACAGTGTAAATTTTAAGTTCTCATGTCACACGCTGTCAGCCAGCGCGGTTGACGCGGTCTAAACCGAAAGTCAGCCATCGTCGGGTGTCAGCCGAGTGTCAGCCGAGTGTCAGCCATCGATGGCTGACATGGCCTAAACGGAAAGTCTAGTGTCAGCCATATATGGCTAAAGTGGCGCTCGACGTGTTAATCGCTTCGGTAACAACGCAAAGGTTACAAAGCCAAGTATCGGTGTTATCTGCATGCGCGATCCTGTGTACATTCGCCACACTTACCATCTATAAATCTTGGAAAAGTGATTTAGACAACCGTACATCGATCATCTGAAATAACTATCGAATTCGGTATGCCAAATAAGGAGTTCTTACTTCTATTACGTCTTTTAGAATGTACGACTGAAAGAATTCGGTGTATCGAAGTACAGTGGACTGTTACTAGAGAATGTCGAACATTCTTCGGAATTCGTGTAGCATTGTATTCAGCGATGGGTAATAAATATTGAAAGACGTCACGTAGTAAGTTTTGCTGGATGCACACGTACACCCTTGGTTGCTTCGAAAGGACTGTGATAGGCTCGTTATGAAACGAACACCGGATACCCTCGTATCCCATAAAACGAACCAGTCGAGCGAATTCGACGCGCATCTGAAGCGAGAGCAACTCGGAAGCAACGCTGCGGAGAATATTGCTGTTTGGCAGAGATGCTCAGTCATAAATTCGACTGTCGCGCAGCTTGCCAGAGGGTTTGTTTAAAAATTGACTGCAACTTTTAGACAGCAGCGGTCGCGCAAGCATCTGTCCTTTTTTCGTTTCTTTTTGTCTGTTGCGTCGCGAGCGCTCTCATTTTGGTCTTTTTCGCGAGGATTTATCAGATTGACTCGATGTTGCATTTCCGTTTCGTTCCGATGTGCGTATTATCTAGGATTTAGACGAATCTAGAACCGTTTTGTTTCAGTAATCGTTGTCATGGTTCATTTTCATGCGGCAACAGGATACTCTTTGCACTACGACTGCATTTGGCAGCAGTTCTTCGTGTTTAATCCTTTGCACCGCAAAACCCTTGGACCTTAGAACTCTAAGCGTCACATGGGATCTGTATTCTCTTTATAGAATTGACCACTTATCATGACAAATCCAAATTTTGTTATTGTATACTAAATACATACAATTTTAATATAATGGTTTAAAATCTCCCTGATAGAACAACGATGTTAATTAGATCTCTTTGTTTCCTGTCCCAATTCACTTTCATCGCGAGATTTTGTTAACAGAGGAATCATAAATTAATTTTTGTATTTATTAGATCAAGCCCGCAATTTTTGTCACGAGTCTGACTCGTCGTCATAGTGCAAGGAGTCAATCTGTCGTATGAACATTCGCTGGAAATTGTTACAAAATTCTTTCGAAGAAAATTGAAATGAAACGTCGTTACTAAGAGTTGTCTGAATGTTTTCGTATCACGCAATCCGCGATCAGATTAGGTTTAAACGCCCGAACTATCGACGTGTCAAGAAAATACGCCGACCATTTTTCTGATCGTAAACGTAATGCTTCTAACTATTTTTTAATCTGACACGTTTTATGCTTAGGGTGAGTGGCGAGGAATGGAACACTCGGGGATTTTCTTGTTCCGAGAGAACGATTTACTGTGTAGGGCGCAGTTTAAGTGATCGGAACGAGGTAAACCTCATGAATACTTTCGAACTCTGCAAAGTGGTTTTCTCGGGCTTCCGTCCGGGCGAAGCGTTTTTGAAAATTCCGTGGAAACTCTCGAATGGAATTCACATGGATACTGCACGACTTCAAACTGCAAGTACTAAACAGAAGTTCCGTGGTTTCGTCTTCTCAATGATTTAGCAGCGAAAATCAGTGTACAGAAACTGTTGCGGAGTCCAAAGAGATTCCAATATGTCATTGCAGGCAAAATATCAAACATCAAAACCTTTATCTGCGACTGAAAATATTTTACCGCGCGGATCCATTTCGGTTCAGAGTATAGATATTAATATTCTACTATCATATATAATTGAAATCTTCGCATGTTCCAATCAAGGTCTGCGCTGAGAACCCTGTCCGCGAGGAATACATTGAAAAATATGTTGCAAAGCTCGACCAATAAAATTATAAATGATCCCCAAGCGCACTCGTGTTACAGTTATGACAAGTTCACCGTGACTCTGCAAACTGTTTTCGAATTCCAACGTTACAGTTCTTGAGAAAAGCAATTTCCATGTAAATCATCAGCGTCGAATATACCTCTTGTGACTTCCATCGTGTGATTACATCGTTTTAACTTACATAATAGCGTACTCTGAACTTCCCCGAACGAGGTAGAATAGTTCGATATTACATTATGAATACGGAAACGCGTTTAGTCGAAGCTCGAAGCGGAGACGACATCTAAATTGTACAAATTATTTCGCCGCCGGCGATCGTAACGCAAACTTCGCGATTTCGGGGAAGGGATTAAAATCTTGTCGGACAATGTTTCGCGAAAGGAAAGTTCAGCGTCTCTGGAATCATTTGAACCACGTCCCGCGCGCCGTTTCGCATCTCCAAGCCAAGAAAGACATTAATCATTTGTTCCCCGTAACGTGTGCCGTAGAAAAACGCTGAAATAATCCCACCCTCGAACAAGATAATCCCGCGCAGCTGTCGAGGTCGCAAACTCATCTCGAAATACTGTCTACCGGCATAATGCAACGTCGGATTTCTCCCATGAAAGATCGTCCGCGATGGTTTCTTTTTTCAAAACGAACAATCATTTCCATTTAATTGATAGAACGCGAGAAGACCTACTGCTTTCTTGGCCAATTTATTATTTAGACGAACATTATTCAGGCTCGTGGTAGCGGCCAGATTGAACCGCCGCGTGTGTCTTGGGAATGAAAAAATACTCGCAACGTTATTAATTGATGAATTATGCATGAACGGTTCAGCTGTTGCACGGACCCCGGTAACGAAATGAAAACCGTATAAATTTCAACGTTCTCCGCGGTTCCGATCTGATCTTTAAGCAAGAACTCATTCGACGCGACCCTTTCGATACACCCCCGAACCGTAACAACAAATTCGACTGACTCGTCTCAATCTTTTTCAGGCAGGAGCTGTTCTCACGGAAGAAAAACACTGTTGCCAGCGGCGCTAATTGACAATTTACTTGCAAACCAAGGCCAACCTAGTCGCCGCCAAAAATTCCGCCAGCCCGTCCGTCGGCTATAAATCAATTCATCGGGAATCCACTCCGCAACCCAGATGATCCCTCTTTCGAGTTTGAAATCCTGTTCGAGGACGAGAGTGCCGGCAAGAGGGGACGAAGGAGAGGGGGTGGGGAGGTGGAGGAAGGGCTTGAAGGACAAATGGTTTCGGTCGATTTTTCGTTCGCTATGAAACGTCGTGTCCGGTCGAGCTGAAACGTGGGTCATTAGTCACCGGATGGCCGCGTTAGACGGTGATGTAGTACGCCCTCGGCTTGCCTCTCGATGTCGTCGGGCTAAAGAAGACGCCCGGCGTGGTCGGCTTGTAGGACCAGGTGGCCCACGAGGGCGGCGGCAGCGTGCGTCAGAAGGTGTAGTAGCCCTCGTGCCGTTTCCGCCACTTCTCGCGCGCGATGTAGCAGAGCGCGATCGTGATCAGCACCGCGATCGTGATCCCCATGCCGATGCTGATCCATATGATCTCCTCGTTTATGCCACTGTATCCTTTTCCTGAAAGCATGTCTCGTCTTGTAACTGTGAGAGAGCCGATACCGGAAATCAATTCTCCGTGGAACGAGGAGGTGACACGGAAGAGATGTCTCGGGCGCTTAACAACTTTCAACGCTGCCCGGGGATTTACAATCGTGGAAAAATATACGCGCTGCGCCGAGTATGTTGCAAGCTCGTTAAAGGAGTAATTGCCGAGGTCGCTTAAAGTGATATTTTTCTACGGCGGAAATTACACGGACGAAGAACACGGTACGGTTGGGAAGCTTGTAACGTTCGTAAAAAAGTTTTTGTACGTATCGTTTAATGAACTGATTGTCTCACGATCCCAGAAAGATGCGAATCGTTTCGTGCAATTTTACAGAAATCGTTCCCCTTTGACACGTTAACTGCTGAATATCGATTTCAAAACTTTTCCACGATATCAAGAATCATTGATTAATGAAACCGAAACTGAATTCTTAAAGTTTACTGTGACAGCTATTAGTTTTGTTCTTGTATTGTTTTATGTAACGTAGTTGAATCTAATTTTAAAATCTAGTCAAAAATTAATGTCACTCGCGACTGACGCGTCAAATCGACGTCTCGAAAAGGGCCTTTCATATATTCCTCCACGACTGCTTATTGTCCATAGTGTCGTAACACCATGTGTCGTAACACCATGTGATAGCTAGACTATGGATTTTATGCATTCGCAGCAAAAATAGTGAAGCGAAAGCAGGAACAGTGAAAATATAAAACGCAGCTAAGAACATCGCTGTACTAATTACAGCTTACTAAAATCACTATAAATAAAGAAAAATGTCTATGTCCTTTACAATCGATGCAAAAAATGACTATTTTGCATAAATAGCAAGCAGTCTAGTAATAGTCGTCCGCCGGAAAATATCACCGAGTCCTATTCCCGAGCGTTTTTCCACGCCGAAATCAAGCAGCCGCATCCTCGCCGTTTCGTCGTACATCGAGCAAAAGTGATCCGCGAGCCAACCAGAGCGAAGCGACTTTTATCCCAACATTGCGACGCGAAGCCGGTGCAGAGATAGAACCCGGCGCTATAATTCTAATGGCAGACAACGTCGCTTCGACACGCGAGGCAAAACCAACAAAATACGCTTAGCAGCGAACGTGTTAACGAGGCAGTTCGCGCGGTTTACGGTTGCGCGGCGGCCCATGGAGTACCGGAAGCGGTCGGATAATATGTTCCGAGGGGAAATATGGCCGACCACTGGAATACGGAATCGCTGCTGGAAAGTAGCATGGAGAAGGATGGTAATCGGTCACGGTCTTCTTCCAACCGGTTCGTCAAGTCGGCTGCTTGACGAGCCAGCTTCAAAGCTCGCTCGACGCCCCCCCCCCCTCCCGACCGCAAGCAAGTTTTCTCGTGGCTATCTCCTGTGGTAAGTAGATTATGAGAACCCATCAGCGAGACTTGACCGTGGAGGTGACGATACAGCGGGGGTTTGCTAAGCACAGATGATATCGGGCTCGAGGGGTCCGCCGGAGAAGACGGTGACGCGGAGGCTAAGTCCCGTTGATGGCTTCAGATAATCCAGTTAACTGGGAAATGCACGGCGGAGAAATTTCTTGGCGTCGCGGAGTCAAGTTCGCCATTTTTAAGCCGCCGATTTCAACGTTCTCGTTAGCGACCGGGGTTACCCGTTCGCTGCGATTTCCTTAACGATTTCCTCCGGGGCTTTTCTAAACGGATTACAGAGCTGCTACGAACGTTTGCTTTTTCGACTTTGTTCGTTTAGATCGAGTTGATTTCCAGTCGTTCGTTGTGTCAATTCGACGTAACTGTCACGGACGCGGAAGAAACAGTTCTATTAATCCCATGCACTATAATAACGAGTCAGACTCGTGGTGAAGATTTCATGCAAGCTCTTCTAGATACGAATATTATTAATTTCTTCTACGTCGAAGTAAAAATAAATTCTTCTGTTATTAAATTTTAGAAATGAAGGTAAATAAAGACAATATAGAAAAGAAATTGTCTGATCCTATTGGGAAACTTATTAAGTATGAATAAGTGCTAATCGTCACAGCATGAAAGGAGCGATAGTGCAAGGGGTTAACACTTTATCGACCGGTAGCTTATAAATCGGCTTTTTCTATAAATTAGAATTGTTGTAACACGTTCAAAATTATTTTTACAGATATCACGAAAGCTTAGATTTGAAAAATTGTTGATTGGGTAATAAACCATTTTGTATAAAATGGAAATGCTAGAAGCCAGAAAAATGATTTCAGATTTACAGTTAAAATGGCTCCGAGTGCAAAGGGTTAATGCGCAAGTAAAACGTCGGAATTCCGTTGAATGAATATGCAGAATATAGCAACACAGTTTGATCCAAATATGGGAAAATCCTATGGTATTCAATGTGCTCGTATGTTCATGGAGATAATAATTTTCCAATGGTGATACCAATAACCATTTGCATATATATATATAATATCTTGAAGGAAATTTGGAAATTGAATTTCGTTCCACAGAGAATATTACATATTGATTTTCGTTAACAAGTAGTACAGCTGATTTAACACCTAATGCATGCATACTAAAAGCAAACCAAAATCTCAGTTCAGACATGACAATAGTGAAATTATTTTATCAGTATAGTTAATATTTCTGTATCATTTCACCAGCTCAGCTTTTAGCAATGCAATAACCTGTTCAACGGGTGTTAGCAAGAAGTATATACAGCTGGACGCGAGGGTCATGATCAAAGCGGGACCAGAATGTAATTCATTGTTAATATATGATATCGTCAATCAATTATTATTAATATTATTACGTGGTGTTGTGCATAATGTGACAAATGAAAATACCAAATAATGCATGAGATATCATTTTTTTACATTTACTAATGTATTGTGTCGGTAAAATAATTGACGATTAAATAATTCTCGTTGATAAAATTGTAAATACAACAAATAGTTTACAATGTATCATTGACGTTACTGTCTTTTCTATGAAATAAAGATAAGAAGTAAAAATTATCAACGAAACTCGGCGTTGATGAGATCGTGTCGGTAAAATAATTAATTAAATAATTCTGGGTGATAAAATTATAAATACGACAAATAGTTTACAATGTATCATTTGCGTTACTGTCTTTTCTATGAAATAAAAGTGACAAGTAAAAATTACGAAAAAAATTCGATGTTGATGAAATCATATCGGTGACATGATTAGCGATTAAATAATCCTCGGTGTAGTAATAGCAATCTGATTACGCACATGGCTGCGTCAGTCTTGGTCCGCCGTGATCACTTCGTAAAATCATCTCGTTACAATGTCTATTTGCATGCATCGAAATTCCGTCTCATCCTCCGAGTTACCCGGCATCGTAAACATGCACATATTGATAGTATTTCGCCGATGGTCATTAGCAGAATTGCGATCTATATAGAACGAGCGTAAGTTCGGACGCAGTGTCGGCAGCCGTGACGTCTGAAATAACGATATCAACCTGTTTTACATTACCATTATGATGGGAGCTGTAGATTCCGACCTTCCCAGCGACCCGTCCTCCCACCGGCATTTGTTGTCTTTTCCCGTTTTGTCACCTGAAAGGATTCGGTTTCTCTTTTTAATTGGCGAACAGAAAAAGAGAGCCGGCGAATTGAATGCCGCCGTGACAGATCCCTCTGGCAAAATAAATATATACCGAACGTATACTTCCGCGGAAGAATGGCGCGGTGCCAACGAGCCGATTGTTTCTCAGCGCGATACTTAGCTTTACTTTTACGCGAAACAATAAATACGATGCTTCGAGCTTGGAAATCAAATTGGAGCGCGTTCCGCATTAAAAATGAATCCTTTTCTACGTAATATTCACATTTTTCAACTCTAACGCATTTTTAGATTATATTCGCAACTTTTAAATAGCAGAATTTATATATTCGTAAAATAATACTTTCGTTACACACCTACGCGAATGTTCAATAAATATTTATAAAATGTCATTGGACTTTATAATTTAATATTATAATTTTATTTAAAAATTAATTAGATGTAAGCGAATATAGTTTATTAACATGCAATGCAAAAAGGTGAATATATTCTATAAATAGATTAATTTCTAACGAAAAATGATAAATTCGATCTATGAAAGGACTAATTTTTAGTGCAAAGACTACAGAAAATTAATCTTACGTATTATAAGATTGTTATGTAGTGTTTTACTTTATAAAGTATCTGAAACAATTATGAACAACTTTGTCTTATTTCTAGACAATTATTTACTAATTTTTATTGCCACGCATTGCCCTTATTTGTTTGAGCAAAGTTTATGACCCACCCTTTGCACTGAATTATTGTTGTTGTTATATTTATATTGCATATTATATTGTGTATACTGTTATTGTCATTGTCATTGTTAGTAGTATCATTTCAGAAAAATATTATATAATTGAAACAGATGAAAAAGAAACAATTGGGAAACGAGTAAATTGATATTGTTAATTTTATCGTCGGAGGAAGAAATTTCATGGCAATTTTCATTCACGCGAATGAAGTGTATATTGTATATGCGAATACTACCTGGAATTGCAACGGAGAAGAAAATAACAGTTAATGGCCGTTACGTAATGATCCCGATGCACACCGTTATAGAGGAACAAAATGATGTTATAACTGTCAACGGGTGAAAAAGGTTCCGGACTGCATCACAGCCCACCTGGACGCAACCTGTTTCGTGTCCGTTTCGTATCGGCTCGGTATCAGTTAGAAACCATTTAATTATTAACGTCGCAAGTACGATATTACACAATTTGAAATAATATCCTGGACATTAAATAGAAACGTAATTAGTGTAGTGACTAAATGAGGGCGGCGTTCGATTATTATTATAATACTTTAACGACGCCCCCAATTTCATTAGTCCCTGGCCGCATTAATATTTATCAGCGTAATGGAAAATTATGTTCGAGGTGCTGTATATCATTCTGCTCATTATTATTATTATTTTAATAATAATAATAATAATAATTATTATTATTATATGCTACAATGCAACGTTCAGCTAGTAATTAATTAGAGCGCAGATTTTATATATTTATGATAAAGACGAACAGAGTAATATTATTAACAGAGCATATGAATTATTTAACTTCGGATTCTCTCGTTTTCAATTAATGATCGTCTCAAAGTAGCAAAATTAATTTTCTAGACAATGGATGTTAAACCAAAAACCTACAGTTCTTGTCCTCTTAATTAATTCTCTTGTAGATCACATTCACGTCCTTTTGCACCACGTAATATTGCAATAGCTGCATGCGCAGAGGTTATATATTTAATCTTAGTATCACATAAAGCAGTTTGTTTGCAGTTATTTTCTTTTTCCTCGAGAAAAGAATTTTTAAACGAGCACCATTCATAAGCCCGCGTGGCACGTTAAAATTATTTCAGTCCAATCTTATAACAATAAATTCAATTCAATTACTATCTTATTCTGCTTTTACTCGATTCCTTTGTTAAACAAAATAACACCAATTTTATTTAACTCGAAACATAAGAAAATTTCTGTCCAACATGGATCTATTTATTCACTGAAATCCTGCGCATCGAAGAGTTAATCAGTACTCGAATATAAATAACAAATTAACATCGAACCAGATCGTCTCGTTTCATCGTTCGCCTAATCTAGATACACTTGATTCGTTTTTCTTCGCCGAAAATCTGTGTCGTCGAGCTCAGGCGAAATGAGCCTCTCTAAATTCTCGCCTTATCAGAACACGTATACACCCTTGCATTAGAGATAAGGCGTGTCGTAGCGATCGAATCCCGCGCAGCCTTCGCGCCTAATGCCCTCCTGATTTTATTCCGGCGACAGCCGCCGACCGTGCAACGGTCCCGCAACCGGAATATATTCCGTGACTAGGCTGTTTAATTCAAAGGTTAATTCCTGTTCGCAGGTAAAGGCGAACGTATGCCGCGCACGAGTCAATCTAACCAAATGCACCCCAGCGAGAAGGGGTTTACTCGCTTAAAGCCCGCCTCTCTAAATTCTCTTTGTGCGCTGGCAAATTATTGAATAGGTGAAACTTCGATCTCGTAGCTCCCTCTTTCGCTCCCTCCCTCTCTCTTTGTCTCTCTCTATTTTCGTCTCCCTCCCTCTCTGGCTCTGATTTTGTCGGTCTCTGTCTTTATCTGTCTCTGTCTGTCTCTATTTTCGTCTCCCTCCCTCTCTGTCTCTGATTTTGTCGGTCTCTGTCTTTATCTGTCTCTGTCTGTCTCTATTTTTGTCTGTCGCTGTCTCTGTTTGTCTCTGCTTGTCTCTATCTCTGTCTGTCTTTATCTGTCTTTGCTTCTGTTTCTATCTGTCTCTGCCTCTCTCCCTGTCTTTGTCTATCTCTGTCTCTGTTTATCTTTGTCTGTCTCTGTTTATGTCTGTCCCTGTCTCTCTTTCTATCTATGTCTGTCTCTGTCTTTGTCTATCTCTGTCTCTGTCTTTCTCTACCTTTGTCTGTCTCTGTATCCCTGTCTCTGTCTTTGTCTTTCTGTGTTCTGTTTCTATCTTTGTCTGTCTTTATCTGGCTTTGTTTCTGTCTCTGTCTGTTTCTGTCTCTCTTTATCTGGCTTTGTTTCTGTCTCTGTCTGTTTCTGTCTGTCTTTATCTGACTTTGTTCTGTCTCTGTCTGTTTCTGTCTGTCTTTATCTGGCTTTGTTTCTGTCTCTGTCTCTGTCTGCCTCTTTCACTGTCTGTCTCTCTACCTTTGTCTATCTCTGTCTCTGTCTGTGTCTACCTTTGTACGTCTCTGTTTATGTCTGCCTCTGTCTCTGCCTGTCTCTGTATCCCTGTCTCTGTCTTTCTCTGTTCTGTTTCTATTTTTGTCTGCCTTTGTCTATCTCTGTATTTGTTGTCTCTGTCGTTGCTGTCTCTGTC
This sequence comes from Augochlora pura, assembly GCF_028453695.1. NCBI lineage: Eukaryota > Metazoa > Arthropoda > Insecta > Hymenoptera > Halictidae > Augochlora > Augochlora pura. Next base: position 19,808,912 of record NC_135773.1, read on the forward strand.
TTTGGCTGTCTCTGTCTTTCTCTCTCTCTCTCTCTCTCTCTCTCTCTCTCTCTCTCTCTCTCTCTCTCTCTCTCTCTCCAACCCACAACACAGTTGGCCAAAAATTAATCTGATTAATGTATAACGATTATTATTAACACGAAATCATGTTCACGATTAATGATTATGGTTGCCAATCGCGAGATGACTGACGTCACATTGCCACAATAATGAAGTGACTTGATTTCTGGCATATCCGCCCACAGGGTGGACGAAGGCGATGCCTTGTGGTGAGAGGATCCGCGATTGACCACGCAGCACTTATCCCAGAACCGTTCAAGGACCAGCCACGCAGAGCTTTTAGATGAGCTGTTTATTTTGGAAGTGGCTCGAGTCCATTTTCCGAAAATACTAAGGTAGCTATTGTAATTTTAGGTTCACCGGCAAGTTATGTCCGCTAATGTAATTAATTAATAATATAATTTCATATAATACTAATAATTTCATTTGCGACATTTCTTTTTCAAAAATGTTATTTATAAATCGCCATCACGCTGACAATAGGGCATAAGTTATGTTTATATTAAATTATTATAATAATACAATAAATATTAAGTGTATCAAAATTTATTGTTTTCTTTCTTTTTGAGAATAAACAGAATTTTCCGGTAGACTTGATATTTATATTTCTACGTTGACATTACGTGATCTACGTAACATTAAATTTCTACGTTAACTTAATTATCTGTTTTTTAAAATAAATGGACTCGGGCCGCTACGAAACATATTTTGTTAACACATTAAAATTCAAAATAATATCGTATATCCACGAGAGATTCAAATTAGATTCGTCGCACGCTAAGCTTTACATAAATCTTCGTGAAACATTAATTTCATCGCAGTCTTTGTCAATTAATCGGAAATATGAAAAAGACGATTGGAACGAGAGTAATCGCGTTTGATTTATCGACGAACCGAATTTGGCTTGTCCCCGGAGAGTTTTCAATCCGATTCGCTAAACAAATAATGGACTTCTAGGTCTATACATTTTTATTGGCAGGTTTGTGTACACAATCAATTCGGGATTGAGATTTATTGGTGATGCATGGTATATTCGCGTATATCTGCACGTTTGCTATCAAGCATTGGTTATCCTTGCGAGTAGCGTCGCAATCTAGGTTATATTCTACAGTGGTATACTTTGATATGGTTTTCAAAAATACTGCAATGCCTCTCGAGACTTCTTATGTATGAGCCATATGGAACCTCATCCTTCCACGTCAGGGATATCCTGCTCTTGTTTTATTTAAAGGAGAAGAAATGTATTCGACGTTGAATCTATCATATCATGCACATACAGAATTGTATCCGTTTTTATATGTATGTAGGTGAACTAATAATTTATCATAAATTTTAATCACACAAATTAATTGTTATTCGATCTTAATCGTAACACTAGTTCGTTCATTTTTACGTGTTAATGGATTGCTTTGTAATAATTATTATTACTTTTTAAAAGTAATTCTTATTATTATTACTTTCTAAAAATAAATTTTTTTATAATTACTTTTCTAAAGAATAAAGTTTTTATCTTTTGCTTACTCTGCTACAAATGGTTACACTAAACATTATTAATTTTCTTTTAGAGAAATCCATATATCGAAAAACAATTTAAAAGATATAATCTTTACAGATAAAAAGGGATAATCAATCAAGAATTTTTGATGGTTTTCAAACCAGTGTAAATAAATCGGAAAATAGAAAAAGCAAATCAAAAAGCAGCAAGTATTGATATTTTATATAAGAATTATATTTTTTATTTACTTGCACAATTTTACAAGTTAAATGAATATTTATACCTGCACTGTATCTTAATAAATTTTGTTCAAATGAATTCTATTAAACTGAATAAAATTCGATATAAATTGCGCTTAAATCAATACACTTAATATCAATTTTATCATTTATTATAAAAAAATCGATTTCCGTCTTAAAAGTTTACAATTTTGTCGCATTCCCTGGACACCTTTCGCCGTATAATAAAAACAGGTTTATTCTGTACGCGAAAGCAAGTTATTTATACCATACTTTGTGTTTTCTCTCGCGATGCTGAAGAAGATGGCTCCTCGCGACGAATCTCTCCTTTTCGGTGATCTTTACGAGCAGCCGCTACGCTGCGGCGTAGATAGGTAAAGCATCCTCTCCGTACTCCGAATAAAAGTTTTTATTTTTCGGCCGGCTCGTTCCATTTTCGTGGCACGCAAGAACAGAGAGCCGGTGTGTTTATTGCGTTCTGTAAATTATTTTCCGGCCCGTCTCCGGGTCCTCCCGAACCATTTTTCAGCGGCGTCGGGAAAGTCGGCGTTGTTTTCCGCCGGTCGCAATCTTCGGTAGCAACCCGGGGCGCTTATATTATTCTTGTCGCCCTTACACATCTCGAATTTATTCGTTTGCGGCACCGAAGCCACCGTCACGGAACCACGAAATTGCCTTGGCGAAAAATTACCCAGCCATCGAGCGACGCCGTCACACCTAACCAATGCAACTATTATCTCTTTTACTGGCTGTTCCCGCAGACGTGATGCGAATAGCGCTTCGGGACATTCGATAACCTTCATCGAATCGTATCTCCTTCATTGATAAGTTTTCTTCTACGTATTCGAGCATGAAAGATGGGTAGAAATTCAATATGCTGACGTACACTCCCCGCGATAAATATCCGGATGCTGCTGGTTTTCGAAGCGCGGTTCATTCTTTGGCTGAGCATGTTCGATTTAACCCCTTGCCGTACTTTGACGAGTCCGACTCGCGATTACGATTTCTAACAATAACCTGTTAAGTATGAATGTTATTTCGTCTTTTCAAGTCGATATAAAATTCTGTCTTTTTTACAATAATATTTAAACGTTGATATTTATTTCTCCTCTAACAAATTATTCCAATCGAAAATTATTTAATCATTGCAACTACAAAGATAAAAGTATTGCAAGGGGTTAATTCAGATGGTACTCGTTGCTTGATTTTATTTCTCCTCTAACAAATTATTCCAATCGAAAATTATTTAATCATTGCAACTACGAAGATAAAAGTATTGCAAGGGGTTAATTCAGTTAGTACAAGGGGGTAAGTTTTTAGAGACAATTGAAAGATACCTTCGAACAGGTTGGAATTTGAGTAAGAATAAATTACCGAGTTAACTAAGAATAATTATCGTGGTTGTCCGGGGTATCGTCACTTTTGTTCATTTTGACGATAAGATCTCAGATACTGTTATCAATAGTGTAATAATTATATCAATATTAATAATATATTAGTACATTATAATAGTATTAATTGTAATATTAACAATAATAATTATAATATATTATAATATTAACAGTAGTAATTATAATATATTATAATATTAACAGTAGTAATTATAATATACCATAATAATATCAATTATAATATTAACGATTATAATATATTAATTAGTATAACTAATAATAATATTAACAAGATTAACCCTAAAGCCTATTTCTCCAATACCACGTATCTTCTATCTGTCGCCGTAGCATGAAGCTTCCAAGTTTGATAAAAATGGTAGACATAATTAAACGCGACGTTCTTTTTCTATATTTTTCAGTCCGCCCCGTAATTCATTCAGAATCGAGGGCGAAACTGGAGGAAGGAAACCCTCGATAATTTATTATGGAATTAACGGTGCCGGTGTAAACAAGTCGACGACAGTGTGCGACGTGTGTGTGTGCATGTGTAAGTATATCGAAGTTGGTGTTAATCGATAATGTCGCAGATTGATAGCGGCGTCAGCCAAGCTTGCTTTTTGCAAATCCTTGACGATTGAATTTGCGACGATGGAAGCTGTGTCGGCGATACTAATCTGTTACGCAAGAAAGCACGATGAGTCACGAGATTATTCGAACGGCATCTAAAATTGAATTTCATTATAATCTGGCAAAACAATATTAATTATTCCAGATGTTAGGTGGACTAATTTACCACTCTTTGAAAGTTTAACAGCGTGTATCTCTTTTTAATTAACGAAAGTTGAGAAACCAGACAACAATTTAAGTATATATACTGTAGTAAAATGATCGCGGTTATGTCAAAGTTATACTAAATTATATCAGACGCTAGATGCACCAGTTTACCAGACAGTGGATGAACAAACTTTTGCAAAAATTGCAATTGGTTGGAAGTTAAGGAAACCATTTAAAGATTAACAGTAATTTATTTTATTTAATTAACGAAAGTTGAGAAACCAGACAACAATTTAAGTATATATACTGTAGTAAAATGATCGCGGTTATGTCAAAGTTATACTAAATTATTTCAGACGTTAGATGCACCAGTTTACCAGGCAGTGGATAAACAAACTTTTGCAAAAATTGCAATTGGTTGGAAGTTATGGAAATCATTTAAAGATTAACAGCAATTTATTTTATTTAATTAACGAAAGTTGAGAAATAAGGTAATAATTGAAGTATACATACCGTACTAAAATGATCGCGGTTATGTCAAAGTTATATTAAATTATTCCAGATGTTAAATGAACTACTTCGCCAGACAGTGGATAAACAAACTTTTGAAAAAATTGCAAGAGAAATCGGGCAACAATTTAAATATGCACACTGTACTGAAATGGAAAATAAGTCTCAAATCGTTTAGATATAATCGCGATCTGTATAACAATGCTCTTTAACTTACTTAAAATGTTCACGATGTCAGACTGAAATTACCATTGCTTAGCAACGACGCCCATGCTGGATAATGGGCAGGCAGAACCGTAGCCCCGCGATCTAAGAGAGATAACAGACGGTGGAATACATTTACCAGTCTTAAAACTTTTTCTGAAGTCCGACCGTACACGAAACACGAGATAAGAGATGAAAGGATGAATTCATTAAAAGTTCTCCTGAAAATCATAGCGGCAGTCGCGAAGTTCCTACCACCAATTTCGCAACTGCGTGCGCAAATAAATGATTAACGATCACTGTCGCACACATTCGCGCGAGAAGAGAAGATGGCACGCTTTGAAGGTAAGTGATTCTTGTTTATTTAATGTTATAATTTCTTTTTGGGCAAACTTGGAAAGCACTGCAAATAGAATCGAATGCCGCCAACTAAAAAATGACGTATAGCAATCAATTTGAATTTTAGAATTAATTGTAGTGATCAATTGATTGCAATTGATATTGTTAATTTCAAGCAATAGCTTTCTGAATAGTACAACAATGGTACAACAATAGTACAACACTTTACCAACCGGTAGTATATAAATGGGTTTTTTTTATAAACTAACCAATAATTTATTATCTATTATACAGGTAAAGACATTAGCTCGTACTACCGCAAGCTTCCACATTATTATATAATCTTTTAAATTTCGCGATAAATGATATCAATAAAATAAAAGTAGAATAAAGTAAAATAGGTCACGAGAATACTATTCATGGGAATGTAGAAAATTAAATTCTTGGAAGGTCTTCGCGGTTTTATATTACCCCTTCTCGCGACCATCATAAATGAGTAAAATCCGCGTTCCAGCGATCGTTCCATTTACAATTCCTTCTATCGCTAATGAAGAACAATTTACACCGTACAATAAATTAGTCCGCGAAAGGCGTTATCCAACAACGCGGGCAGAGTCCGTGTTGAAAAAAAGAAGAGAGAAAGAAGAATCGCTTCCAACTGTTTCCGGGCCCCGGGCGCGCCAGTTAACGGTTCCAACAGCCCGGCTGCAGATTCGATTAGACCAAGATTCTCTATCTTCCACTCAATGAATCCTCGGGGCTTGTTCGCAGCGAAACAGCCGGAGCGGGGTCGCAAATTGACGATCGGATCGGATCTTAATCGAGTTCGATTCCGTCGTTTTTTTTTCCTCGAGCGTCTCGTCGATCGGTTCGCGCGGTCTTCGAAGATCCCGACGCGATATAAAAAAATCAAAAGCAGACAACGGGGACTCTCGTCGTCGAGGACTGTCACCGCAGCGACAGGCCAACGGACGCAACAAGTTAGCCTCGTTCCACGAACGTTTGTGCACGCGTTCAGCCACTCTTTTGTTCCGTGGCAATTACGCGAGTGTGCGCGCGCGCGCGCGGGCGCGGGGGCTGGTTCGCGACGCGGCGCGAAAGCTTTTGTTATCGTCGGCCTCCCTTCGGCCTCCCCCCCGCCTCCCGTCCACCCCACCGTGATTCACGGACTCACCCCCCCGTTGCCATTGTGGTCGAAAGGAGTAGTGTCGATATTGTTGCTCCGTTAATGTGACGGACGCGCGCCGGCCGGCTGCACTCGACGTCGCCCCGCTTGACATCTGTTTGGACGAATGGAAATCGATAACGGACGTGTTAACCGTGCACTCGACTCCATATAATGTAAGGTGTTCTCCCTACCGTCGTGTCGGGCGTCCCTCCTCCTCCCCCTTCTACCTACCCTCTTTGTGTCGTGTCCCGGTCGCCGCCCGTCCGCCTCGGCTACCGGTGTAATTGTGCCGGCTTAAAACGACGAACGCGGAATTGGAGCGGTTCCGGCGCATGACATCGGGGATGCATTCCGCGATCCTACGCCTTTGATTTCAGGAATTTTCATCGCATACTTTGCGCGCGCCCGGGAAACTGTGATCGTAATTTATGGGCGGAAGGCGCGGCTCTGCTCCGATGGCCTCTCGTAATGAGGCTGGCGGAGCGGCGCGCCGCGAACTTTCGCCACCTCTAACCGTCCTCGCAATGATTTCTGATCCTCGCCGTGGGTGTTCTCATTTGGAAATCCATTGTCTCCTTTACAATCGGTGCCCCTTGTTAACGGGACCGTGTGAATTTATTTCGCCCGCAACATTTTCTGTCGCGCTGCCGGGCCGAGGGTCGCCTCGCACGCGCCTCGGTGTTGTTGCAATTTCAAGCATAATGAGCAATTATCGAGGTGGAAGTAAACTGTTTTTCCACTTATCGCTTTGGTTGCGATCTTACATTGAATTCGTACTCAAATTAAAGTTTAACGGACAGGTTAATCATTTTTGTGGAAAACTTTTTATTATGTGGATTCTTTGCATTATATGGATTCTTTGTATTATATGGATTCTTTGTATTACGTAAAACAATCGTGGACAACGTGCATTCTATTTAGAAGTTCATAATTTAAAGTAAAACAGCTTCCAACATAAACGAGCGAATTTTTATTTTCAAGAATGTATAAGGCTTCGCTTTTATCCAATTTAAAACTTTGCCTCAGCAATATTCGTTTCAAACATTTTTATGCGACCTTTATATGTTGCTTCATACATTTTTATGCAATTTATATGTTGCTTGAAACGTTTTTATACGATATTTATATGTTGCTTCAATGAGTTTAATCAATTTTACGGGAAATGCAACTTGTTTTTCGTTATTTGAATAATTCAAATAATTTGAATGATTAGGTGTATGATCGTAGGCTTTTAGGTTCAATTTTTACATTAACAATGTACCGTCCGGTTATTTAATTTTAAACTTTTTTATATTGTCATAAAATTAGCATTAAATAATATTTGCTTTATTTATTTTACTTAATCTATTTCTATTTATTAATAGGTTACCGGTCTATAGTGTACTATAGTGTAAAAAATATGTTATTTATTTGCGTCCATAAAATATAATTTGTGTTATAAAATTTTCTTCAGACTCAGGTATACCGTTTCTATTTTGCATAAAAATCTATAGTATATTCATGGGACTGAGAGACCCTGTTAAATACGCATGCACGCATGATTTCCAAATCGGAATTATGGCGGATCAAGCAGGTCAAGCATTAAGGAGTCATGTGTGCGTTTCTCGATTTAAAGGGATCGATCTTTTTTTTATAGCTAACGACTGGAAACATTATACACCGAAACCGCATTGGAAATGTGAATTATTGATAAAATCGTTCGAACGGAAAGAGTCACGCCGTTTCAAAGGTCAAATTTCCAGCTTGCCAACGCGTTCCTCGAAATACCATTTTTCAAACTGCTGGACTCTATAGTTATCCAACACGGACTTCAATTATTTAAAGAAATCGTGCCATTTTTGTGCCGGCGCAAGCGTACGACTTTAATGAAAAATTACAAACGTCATCCTGAGAATTGTTGCCGTCACAGAGAATTGTACAATTTTAGATAAAAATCGGGATACTCTCGCAAATGATTAATTTATTATATTATTAATATATTATTATATGATTAATATATTATTTATACGAACGAAAGATTATTCGAATTATTAAAATTATAGAATTATCCGAATGAATAAGATTGATGTCAATAAGATAGATTGAACAATTTCTTACGAATAATTAAAGAATTGTTATTCGAATAAAACATTACACTAAATAGAATTCATTCCACAGAATTCATACTCAGCTTTTAAAATTACTTTAGATAATTTACTTATTTTTAAGTAATCCACTGTCGATATTCTCGTGAATTAATTTTCATATTTATATAGTTTACTTAACGATTGACCGTATATCACCAAACAATTAATTCAAAATCGAACATCGATGTTTCGACCTTTTAATATAGAATATTATCGAAGTATTATAAGTTGTAATACTATTATATAATATAACTATATAATGTAACTGTATAATATAAATTATAAACTATAATATAAACTATAAATAATAAATGAACGAAATAAATAAACTAATAATAAATAATAAATAAACTATATATAATATAACTATAATATACTATTATATAATATTATATAATATAACTTATAATATATTATAAGTTATAATACTTGTACTTCACATAATTTCGAATTTCTCAGTAGAACAACAAGAAATTTGAAATAATCAGCATATATTGCTAAGACGATAAAAATACAGAATTTTACTTCGAACGACGCTGTATCTATAATGAATACGAAGATAGCTGATCCTGCTAACCCATTTTTTCTTTTCGAGTACAGCAAGCTGTATATACATAGCCGCGGGTATTTGAATTTGAAACTCGGCGTCGCTATTTAAATAAATAGATCCGGCCGGTTTAAAGCGAACAATCCGGGGGCATTTCAATAAATGTAAATTCTCCTTTGTTATCGACTCGTTTGAATACAATTTGATTGCTCGTTTACGTATGCCACGGGAGACGAATCGGGACAAATGGCTTCGACATTTAACTTGTTAAAGCGCGAACGGAACAGCGAAGAAGATCGCGACGTACAGTTTCTTTTCGGCCCGAAAATCCCTTGGACAACCGATTCCATGGACGCGCGCGTATTTGTTTAGAGCGCGCGCGATTCGGCTCGAAGGATCAATATTAACCCTTTGCACTCGAAGCCATTTTCACTGTAAATCTGAAATAGTTTTTCTAGTGTACAGTATTTCCATTTCAAGCTACGAAAGCGCATTTTATATATATCAATTTTACTCGTGCGATTCATACCAACAGTTTCATTTTCAACAATTTTTCTAACATTATACTTTGTTGCTATAAAAATTATTTTAAAGGGTGACAGAACAATTTTAGTGGTGCCTCAGAGTCACCACTCGAGTGCAAAGGGTTAAGAGCTAGGTTGATTTGTTGCTGGTTCGATGAACACGCTCTGGTATTGAATTTATTTGCTTAATTTTAACAAATAATTAACACTTATTTAGAACAGTAGTTATGTAAATGGTATGCCGAGGCAGTCACAAATGGCCGTACAAAGTTATTAATAGAAAGCCGTCACAATGGCCGTGCATACATAATTAAAAATTACTTATTTTTAAGATGTGATATGTTTTTGTCGCGAACTGTACTTGATGGCACTTTTGCTAGTGCTTTCGGCACACACGCGCGCGCACACACTGCGAGGAAGTTGTCGCAGTTAGCAAAGCATCGCGATTGCGTTGACACGTGACAAAAACGACGAGAAGTCAGGTTCCAGTAGTCAAAAAGCTTCCGTTTGAAAAATAACGAAAGCGAGCGTCGACGAGCCCCATTTAAAAAAAGTTCGCCGCGGCTTAAATCGCCGACAGAATGAACTCGTTTCCTGTATCCACCGACGGAAGTTTACGTATTTAAACGTCCTTTAATAATGCAAAACGATTGATTTCAATTTATAGGTTTATAATTAATGTTTCAAGCGAGCATTCAGTCGTATGCAACTGTGCAAGTTCGATTCATAGGATGCTGCATTTATTTTATAACTGAACCATAACCAATCTTTTCAGCAAGCTGTAATTAAAGTCTCACTTATTAGTTCACAGTTGCGTTTTATAGTCCCTTACTTTCCTGTAAACAAATTTCTACTAGACGTACACCGCGGAAACGTAAATGAAAAACTTATTAAAAAGTTCGAGCGAAAGCTTCAACTTTCCATATTGCACGCAGTAAGTGTTCCGCTTGTAACGTTGACAGAAACGATGAAATTCAAAATTACAATTATATTTTGATGTTTATTCAAATGCAATATCTGCCGTTACAGATGTACGGTAATATTTTATGCAAAATTTCGTCCTAACGCCTGCATGCTATGGAAATTCAGCACCGGGTCATAGTAACTCTGCATTCGTCTGCCGTTTTCGTCTCAGAACGTCCATTTTCCGAGACTTAATATTCGCCAACGTCCTACTTCACAGAAATCCACAAAAATGACTCGGGTAACGTCATATTCCCTATTTTAACTGACATCCGAAAAGACTTGGATTCTATCTTATACATAGATCCTTTGTAGTTTAGATTCATTATGTTCTTGTCTAATTAGGACTTGAATAATACTCCACCGAAGTGTGAAATTCGTTAAAAAATGTCTTTGACCTCTGAAGGCTATGTTATAGATACCATCAATTGTCTGAGGGAAACCCAACTGTATCAAAGGATCTAACAGGACAATTAAACGCGAAATTAACAGCCGATGCGATGTTAAACGCTAATGGAAAAATAGTATAATACAATAATATATAATATAATATAATAATAGTAATAGTAATAATATAATATAATATAACATAATATAATAATAATACTAATATACTAATAATATCATTTAATGTGATATTATATGATATCATGATATTATGATGATACGATACGATATGCTATATAATATGAGTATAATACGACATATAACACATGATATAGAATATGACAAGATATGATGATATGATACTATAGACACGATATAATACGATACGAAAATAAAAACTTATTTATTATAGAAATGACCAAAGAAATTATCAATCTGTAAAGACTGAAGAAATGTGCGTATATTTCTGAGTTCTCTCAATTTATCGGAATTATTAATAATTTTTGTTTAACTTGCATCTTATAAAATTTATATTTTACATCAAAAAACCACACTCTACTCATAAATGTACGTGCCAAAAGTCCTTCCAAAAACAATTCCTAACAATTGCATCTTCAAAACCTTAAATCATTTTCGTCAAAAATGCAAATGATCTTAACAGTTGTTTCAGAAACAATTCCTGCAAATTGTTCGCGAGACCGAAATACCAGTTCGAACAGTTCTCGTCAAAATCTAAAGAAGTCTTTTCGTTCCCGAAACTCAAAATTAATTGTTGCACTACGCTAGGTCAGTAGAACAGACCAGAATATCAATGGTGGCGTTACACCGACGACAATGGCGAAACAATTAACTCTTATTGAGAGTAATTGGAGCAACGCCGAAGTGTGTGTAACCACGGTTATGCGGAGCGGCGCAATATGATATTCAAACAATTCCGACTAATTAAATAGACTCTACTTTCGCGACAAGTTAATGGTCGCGTTTACCATCGATCCTGCTCGCCGATAAAGTAATTGCGAGCCTGTAAATACTGTTAAGGATTCCAGGCTATTTTTGAGCTGCCAAGGGCCTTTTTTGGCATTGACGTATTTTAACCCTTTCGCTCCGAACGACGGATATATCGGTCATCCACGTGGAAGCTCGCAGAGCCGAACGACGGATATATCCGTCATCCATATGAAAACTCGCGGAGCCGAACGCCGGATATTTTCGACATACCGGTAAAATCACGGTCTAATTTTTGGATAGAACAGCCTCTTGCGACTGATGCGTGAATCTTTTGACGAAACAAATAAACGACACACCGCTCAAATTATATTCGTTATACCTGCATTTTTCCGATTACTACTGTGTTACATGCCCTAAAGGGATTGTTATGTTACGTATCATTTATCAAACGTTCTATTCATCGAATATTCTTATCTCCCCTACAGCGACTCATTAGTCGGCGACCAGCGCGTTTTTCAATAAACAGAAGGCCCCGAGCGTCGCGGTATCCCACGCATCAAACTTCCACGAAATCACATAGACGAAACACTTCCTCGAAAAACCAGGTAAACGCATTCCTGGCACCCAGATTCCACCGAATTTCGAGGTATAAAAGGGCCACGTTTATCTCTCTCATCGGGCAGTACGCAACCAAAGTCGACAGGGTATAGACTACTTGTAATTCTTGTCAAAACTGTCAGGCTCTAGGAACCCCCGCATTTCTCAGTGCGTGAAAACCGAGAATACCGGACTTAGGTACCGCGTTACACTCAAACACTCGCACAGACTCTCAAGAACTACAGTCAGTCCCATAAGTATTCGTACCCTCGTTCCGTATAAGAGAAATCTGTTGAAATCAAGGGATGCGAGTAAAATTTTGCGATAAACTCTTTATTATCTTATTTAATATTTTTGGATGCGACGGAAGAAGAAAAGTTTGGAGAAAGTTATAAATAAACTTTATATATGTGTTGATTCATAATAAAAAGTTTATTGCGAAAACTTATATGCGTCCCTTGATTTCGACAAATCTCTCTTACAATCAATGAGGGTACAAATACTTATGGGAGTGACTGTATATAATATTACAATCAAGATTACGTTCTTAATATCGTTGACAATTTTTACGGAAATCTCGATCGAGTTGTATATGGAAATAACAATCGACGATTTCGAAACAATTGTCGAACGAAAAACGTGTATTCCAGTTGAATGGGGACGATTAAAGCAAAAAGACTGTTTAAAAACTTTGTAAAATTCTTTTTTTTTAAATAAAATTGTTCAAATTGGCGCAATTCAATTTCATTCAATTCTGTTTCGTGTCTGTATATGGTAGTGTTTTGCAAGTTTGCCTGAAAATAAAACATCGACTATAACGTTAAATAAAGGAAGACCGCTTAATTGTGAAGTGAGCTGACTTTTTTGTTGCGAAGTGTGTAGCGCTTAAATTGCCATCATCCTCGCGCTTCGAGATATTTCGCATATGCGCCAATTAAAAGTTTTTCCGATACCGTTATGCATTGGATGATGACGAGGAAAAAGGCTGGAGTTAGTGGCGGACAGTGGAGTCAAGCGGGATCATCCTTTGATGTCCCGTATTAACTGATCTTTAGCGATTATGATAACGAAGAACTAAGGTTGATTTAGTTTAGCAAATTTAGTTAAGTCAATTTGTAGTACTAACTACATTAGTCATCGAATGTAAGGAACATTTTCGTTTGTAATATTTTCTGTCATAAAAGAGAATAAAAATAATTCCATCTATGTCTGATGACGTTGATTCATCTGCGGAATTTTTATGAACAATTCGATGTATCGTGACGTTTATATGATTCATACTATAAATATGATGTCAGTGCAAGCAACATAATCTGAATAACATTCATGTGATGCAAACATAATATAAAGTTGTAAATATAATATAAGAAGTAATTCTCTTTTATTACAGCTTTTCATTTCAGTCAAAGGGTTAACTCGCTTGATTTTTCATTGACAATGTATGTAATCTTTATAGAAAATCCGAATCTTTAAACAAAGTAGAAATTATAGAATTTTGTTTCCTTCTTATTTTAATTATTGTGTCGATCAATGTATGAATTTTGAGAAAATTCGCGAGCATCTATTTTCCAGCTAAAATAAGCGCTTATTTCACTCCAGGTAGGTCAAAGATGACCCGAGGAGAGGCCTTAAGATGTGCCAGGCCTGAGGGTAGTTGCACGCTTCGCATACCCCCAGAGGTTCTTTGTCGCGTCCGGTAGTTTATGCAATGTCAATCGCCATTAAGCGAGAAGCTAAAGCCCTGGAAGATCACGTGTCTACGGAAAAGCGTTATTGTATACTCGAGGTATGCTACTATGTAATCGACGTATCGTTTCGTCGCTTCTGAATTATATATTCATCGTCTTCGTTACCGATGTAGCGTTCGTTTATCTCCATTTAGTATATCATGCTTGTACTATTCATCTTTTTCATTGTGTTATATTAATAACGCCGATTAACACGTTGAGCGCCGCGTCACCCAGGTATGGATGACACTAATTTCTGACCAATCTCGAAAATTCATTTTTATTGTAATATTTATGAACAAATTGAATTTGACTAGACTATTTCGTTAGCGAAAGAGTTGCAATGCCACCCCTTATGATAAATATTAACTTCCTAATTTCGCTTTAATTAATTAATTAAATTGCTTTAACCATGTCTGGATTTTAGTGGTCGATTGACGGCGCTCGATGCGTTAAATAACCTGTTTCACATTTTTCATTCTATAATTATTGAAATCATAAATCTGCGATGAGGAATCTGTCCATGGGGAATTACTAATTACGTCATTTTATTAGGGCACGCACCGTTATAAAAGTTATGATAATTAAAATGAATTCAACTTTATCATATTTATAAGGCAACAGATTGCTTTTAGATTATATTGCGTTTATTATTAATCGACGTGCGCCAATTTTGTCGTTAATAATTGGAATTCTAGTAGCCGATTCCAATGCTATTTAAAACGCAGTTAAAATTACCACTTGTTATAAATTCCTCAAAAATAGCGGATTTCAACTCGTTCTTCACTCGACGACCAGCTAACTCAATTTATTAAGAATTAACCTCGTCACTCGAATTTCCTCATCTCTAGAAAACAACTGTATTTCCGTGTGTTTGAATGTATAGTACGCGAGAGAGTGAGTGCTCTAAATATCTTGTCCACTTGTCGTTAACCTTTTAGGCACGGCTGGATTTTGCGCGAATGAAGTTTTCCGTAACTAAATTACCATTTTTCTTAATATATATTTTTTGTATACACTTTCACTTTAATCGTTTGTTTTAATAATTGATAATAAAATTGAGAAAAGCACGAAATATCCGCGAATACTGCTATAATGGCGCGTCGTACCTAAAAGGTTAATATTGCTCTATGATTCCTTCCATGTTGTGTCACTTAGCATATATTCATTATTAATATTTTCTTTAATAGGACTGGACAATTCCTATTTCTTGTATTGTCTTTATTTACTTTCGTTTCTGTACTCTGATAACAATGGTTTCGATTTGAAATAAAATAATAATATTCATATTTAGTAGATCATGCGTGACATTTTTATCACGTGTCTGACTCGTTATTATAGTGCAATGGGCTAATATTAAGATATCAGTTTTGTTATCTATATCCAGTCTATACTTTTCCCTACGATATTATAACAAACGTTATTCATAAACCTCTGCGACAATCCTAAAAGTCTTGCCAACAACAAACATTCTTCTTCGAGGCAAAAGTTAATTAACCACCCCTTCTGCCCTTGCCAACGAACACCTTCGGGCGAATCTCGAAGTTGCATTCCTATTCTGCATTAATCTTTCTATGAGAAAAATGACGACGATTTTTTTCCCAGAAACGTACAAAACGCCATTTCGCGTATCCCTCCGCGCTATAAATCCGCGGCGACGTAACATGTTCCATTCCGCGCGCCCCATCGTTCTTTCAAATTCTAGATGGGCCGTTTTATCACTGTTCTCAACAACTCCCTTAGCCGCGAGACCGCCGCCTCGTAAAGCGGGGGCAATACGTGTCCGCCTTTAACCCTTTCGGTACGACTGCCGGATATATCCGGCGTCCGTGCGACGACCGGTATAAATGACAGAATTTTATATAAATAACTCTTAATATTTTATATAAGTACCTCTGAATATCTCTTAAGCTACAAGCAACACTATTGTTAAAAAATGCCCTTTTATTAACACGTTGAACGCCACGCCCATTTTACAGGAATTGTCCGTGGCGCCACGATGAATTTTCTATTATGCGATACATATAATATCACATAATGAAACTATATTTCATGTACAAATAAAACTATTTTCAGATGTTTTATAAGGCATTAATTTCCTCACGCCACTACATCAACGATGATAATAATCAAAAAATTATAAGTATTGTCATTTGTTTAAATTATAAATATTTTCATCAATCTGAGCGCGCCGGTCACCGGTGGCCCCCATGGCGTCACTGCCAAGTTCAGTGCCGGTCACCGGTGACCCCCGTGGCATTCAACGTGTTAAGCACAGTTTTTATTTAACGCTTAGGAAATATCTTTTTAGAAAGCGGGACTGGTCATGCGCGGCGGCAATTTTCGGCGGGGGGCCTCGTCCAGCGAGAGTGTCACGGCGGACAGAGTGCTCGCACCGAAAGGGTTAAGTCGGTCCTGGAGAAACGAGCGCCCTGCGAGAAGCACCAGGGAATCCTTGCTGTTCCGATCACCCGTTGCATCTACGGGGGTACAACGCGCAATAACTTAGCGCACACGGGACGAAGGCAACCCCCGTGTCGCCTAGGATCGTCGCATCCAGTGCGCAACCAGAAAATATTTATCGCGCTACACGGATTTCCCCCGTAATGTTTGCCACCGCCGTATTCTTTTAGTCTTCGTCGGTTCGGATCGGTGTCCAACTCGCTTTGGCCCAGATTCAACGGCGAACATTCGCCGCATAAATAAGTCGTTCCATTGATTCCGCCTCCAATAATTAACCCCCCCCCCCCTCCGCCGCCCCACCCGCTCCTACAATTAACCCGGTTTCCCAAAAATTTTTCCGTTAACATAAATCAACAGTGGCGAGGTACCTACCCCGGTAATTGAATGAACTCATTAACTTTCCTCGAATAATTAACAGGTCCGATCGATTTTCTTTCGATGCTTAATTGGCTTCATTAATCTTCCGGCCGTAGGCGGTTCGATTTATCGATTTCCTGTCCGCGTCCGATTTATTTACTCGTTTTTATTCGAGCTATTTTGTTTCGAGCTTGTCGTTGATTTTTCTTGATTAATTTTTCTTGCAAACCATTCACGCGTTTCGATCGTGATTTCCGTTACGTCGTCGGCGTTAACAATTGTTAATCGCTTGTCAATCGCGATCAACCCCTTTACGTGCCATTTTCTTTACAATTACTGGGATTAGAATTTTGTCCATCGCACTAAATTATGAGAAAGGAATTTTATATTTACTATTTGCTTACATCTACTTTAACCCTTTGCACTCGGAGCCATTTCAACTGAAAATCTGAAATAATTTTTCTGGTTTGTGCTATTTCGATTCTATTTAACAAAATAAATTTTTATGCATAGAAAGTTTATTCTTGTGACTCCTACCAACCGTTTTACTACTTGACAATTTTTTAAATCCAAACGTTATTGTTACAAAAATTATTTTGCAACGTAATAGAATAATTTTAGTGGTGCCTCAGAGTCACCACTCGAGTGCAAAGGGGTTAATATTCAAATATTGCTAACGAGAGAATTATATATTTAATTCCTGCTTAAAGGAACGGATAAATATTCATACCTAAGATGTTATTGTTATAAATCTCCATCGCGAGTCCAACTCGTTAAAGTACGGCAAGGGGTTGATGGCGGCGACGACTGTTTGATGGGTCTCGTTAAATGGTTTTCGGTGATCGACGAGGCGGCCGCACTTTTTGCTGGCCACCGATTTCAGCATGCACGGCCTAATTACATACATTACTTAATTTCAAGCAGCTGAACGATCGATAGACAAGATACCGTACTGGAAAATGGTTGTGTACCGATGTTATCCTATCCGTTGTCCGGGGCTACATGCTGGTTACTTCATTATCGGATTGCAATATCCGGGCGGATTCGTATTTTCATTAACCGTGCCGCGAAATTACCGGAATGTTGAAAACAAGCACACCGTGCGATAAGTATTCGTTTAACATGATACACACCGGCGATTATTTCACAATTTTCGAAATTCAGTAATTCGTGTCTAAGCAGTTCTTGATACGCGACGGTGGCAATTTTCGTTTTGAACCAACAATTCACCAATAGTGATATAGCATAGTAACAGTAATAATTTCTTTTATAATTATTAGTATCAAAAATATATTATAATTATTATTATCAATCATTACCATAAAGAATTCTACTAAATCTATGGGGTTAAATTGTCGCCATATTGGTTTCATTCGGTTACTATTATTCAGCCTCCATGATTTAATTATTTATGAGCCTTTAATACATTAGTAAAAACCATTTACTAAATTAATACCCTACGAAATATATTTACAATATTCCTAAAGTATCAAAATATTATTATCACTTTACTAAAATTCTAAATATTAAAAAAATATATTGTCTCGAGATTATAAAAGTGAATGCATATAAAACCTTATCATTTATTTCTTAAAACGCTGAAATCAGTGAAAATAATTTATTCAACTTATTGTGTACAATTATAAAAATAAAGTCAATTACATCTGGATATTATTCCTAGCTTTCTGTAATTTTAAATATTACAATAACAAAATATTGTTTTGAGATGATGAAAATATTGATTTATTGTATAAATATTGAGATGACGAAATACTATTTTTCATTTCAAAAAAATTCGTTGTAATTACGATGTATTCGAATTATTTAATAAAATTGTGGGAAGAGAATTCTTGTTCTCGAACGATTATGGTAGCTGTTTGGTAGTCAAAGCGTCCGACCTCCCACTGCGACTGATTTGACACGTGCGACGCGCAATTCGTGTAATAACGCCGCGGGTTTTTCGAAAATCACCGCATTACCTTTTGCCACGCCCTTTTCGCTTTCCCCGTGTTCTCCTACGATCGGCGCGGCGATCCCGTCCCGGAAGTTTTATTCACCGAGACCGAGCCAAAAACCATTGAACTAGATTTCTGGGAGGGGCAGGGGGGGGGGGGGGGTCCCCGCAACGAGGACATTTTGAGAGCAATTAAGCGGCTGGAAATATATAGATCCGTGTGCGTTTTACGATCAATGGAAATTGTGAACAGAGAGGCGTTGTCTCTAACCGCCGTACAGACGGCCCGAACGAACGGGAGTTCAGCTTCGGTTTTGTTTTGTTTAGCTATCTGTTCTCCTACAGCGCGTTACAAACTTCGCACCTCGGTTTTCACGCTAACGTCCATCTTGTTAACGATGCTTCGCTTATATTTTTCACTGACGCGGCTACGCAACAGCGCTGTAAAAAGCAACGATACGCCATTTACAGATACATAACTTCTTCCAAATTATCCAAAAGGGAACTGAATCTTTTTTGGTGAGAATTATTAGTTTATTAATTAACTACGATTATGAAGAATAATTTATATCTTGACAAGTTTTCTAAACTTTAATTTATAGCTATAATGGTTACAATAAAGCTACGAAAAATGAAAATATCGATTTTAAATAGCAACGATAAATTTATTAAATATAATTGTCGAAGATTAGATAATTATGCAACGATTTAAATACAGTGAAGCGAAGAAAGAAAGAGAGCAATTTTTCTTGAGATTTGTTTACTTTTTTACTGGTCCAATTATATTTTGTAACAGTATAACGATTTTCGAATATAAATTAATGATCTAATAATGTAATTATATTGATTTAATAATATAATAACATAATTAAATTGATCTAACAATATAATAACATAATAAAATTTATTTAATAATATAATAACATAACTATATTTATTAAATAATACAAGTAAATTGATTTAATAACATAATTTCCGAGAAACGCTGAAATCGATATTTCATCCTTGTCCGGCGAGTAAAATAATAAAAAAAAGGGGGAGAGAAATTTCTCTGTTGCTGTTACGTTCCACGCGGATACACCGTAGAACGAATTGTGTGTAAAATGTTTTGTACAGAAATTGCTGGCCAGCAGTATCGGCTAAATGAAACAAAAACAATCTTGGAAATTACACACCTGAGGGGGGTAATCGTTTTAGAAGTGCAACAAAGAGACATCGAAACGGTGTGTAACTGAAACCGTATCATTTCCTTCCTCCCTTTTAAGGTCTGCTGAGAAAATTGTTCTACAAACAAGTAAAATTCTAATGGCCGATCTCCGCGTTCCAAGTCTTTCCTTGACGTTTCCGCGATATTATAGAACGAAGAGCTTTCAAATTCGACCGCATTAATGCGCTTCAACGCACAAATATATTTTTATTTATACAAGGTTGTCCTGGAGCACAATTAAGAAGGGGTGATTGAATCTACGTGAAAAATCAAGAATAAAATTTAGTATAAAGTTAGTATAATATTTTTCAAGTATGATGTTAGTACAAAGTTTTTAAGTATAAAGATTATACTGTAATAAAAATTTATAAAGTATTGATATACAAGGGTGCAACGGGGCACAATCAAGAAGGGGTGATTGAATCTACGTGAAAAATTCAGAACAAAATTTAATACAAAGCTAGTACAATATTTTTTAAGTATGAAGCTAACATTACTATTTCTCGAGCATAAAGTTAGTATAATATTTTTCAAGTCTAAAATTAATACACAGTTTTTAAGTAATGTTTGTACTTTAATAAAAATTCACAAAGTATAATATTTAAAGAATAATATTTAATAATATTTTAATAATATTTATAATATTTAAAGTATATTTCGTACAACATTCAAGGTTCGTGTTAGCAAATGGTTTAGTTGTCGTCCATGAGGTCATTTCTTTGATGCAGTTTATACGGTTTAATAACCTTTATCGTTCGCTTGATGTATCCGTGATATACACGGACATAATCGTTAAGGGGTTAACGATAAATAAAACGTGTTCATTCGCTTTCGCGGCTGCGAATAACGCGTTTTATTTGCCGCGAGGTCAAGGCTGTGCCGTAACGAGTTTAACCCTTTGCACTCGAGTGGTGACTCTGGGGCACCACACAAATTTTTCTGTCACGTTCCAAAATAATCTTTGTACCAATAGAGTTTCGATTTAAAAAGTTACAAGATTCAAATTAAAAATTAAAAGATTAGAAAAATGTTACAAGTCGAACTGTTAGTATGAATCACAAGAATCAATTACGTGTGCACAAAATTGCACTTTGTTATATAAAATGGAAATATCAGAAGGCAGAGAAATGATTTTAGATTTGCTGTTCAAACGGCTTCGAGCGCAAAGGGTTAAAATCGCCCCGGTGCACCGTAGCAGCGGGTCATCAATTTCACAATGATCTTTCGTTCGTTTCGCGTCCCCTTTATCTTTATCTTCGGTGGTCGCGCGGCCCCCAAATCCAGTTCCCCGTGCTTCGGCCGAATCGAACGCGGCCCGCGGATACACGAAACAGCAACCGTATCAGTTCACCGGCAGCGGCGAGTCAGTTGTCGGGAATGGAAATCCGCCGGAAACTCGATTAGTCGCGATTAATCATTTGGCCCGGCGATTCATTACGGCGATGCGCGGTCGACGGATCGAGAAAGCGCGGAGTGATGCGGCTTTCGATCCTGCCTGGAAGACGAATAAAAAAAATGTTTGCCCGGTTTTAACGGAGGGCATTTCACGAATCTCTCTCTCTCTCTCTCTCTCTCCCTCTTCTCTCTCTCCATTCGACCGGCGTGCACCATCGCCTAACTATTTTCATCAATCATTTTCTTTGACTTCCCGTTTGCAGATAAAACGGTGACACGAGCTTCCTTTTTTCACGTTTTATTTCGATACGAGTTTTTCACCGAACTTTATGCACTTTGCAATTTAGAATCGACGAAGAGCTTACAGGCACACGATCAGCCAATATTGTTAAATGTTTTAGAGAGCGTTTTGATCGCGTTTGACAATTTGCAGCGGATGAAACGACGACACGAATTGCAGATTTTAATGCGAATCGCTAATTGAATTTTATACGGCTTTTATACAGAAAATCGTGTACAACTTCGAATTGTTTATTCTATAGCGAACGACCAATTTTATTTTCATTAACACGTTAAGCTGGGGCAGGACCACGAACCGTTGTTGTTTTTAACGAGGATTTTACGATGCGGAAGTTGGTTGACTTTACGAACTGTTTCCGATTATTTCAATGCAGAATGGTGTATTAATATTTGCAGCAAACGCAACTGTGAATGTAAATAATGTTGTTCTCAATTTTTCGCACTGTCTCAGAGTTGTTATCGGGAAGGGTTTTTGTGATCGGAGAATTAGGCGTTTTCGTTAACTATTTTGAAATATTTGTACGCTTCGTAGTGCCTGACTTTTCACGGGTGGATAAAACGGTGACACGAGATAAAATAAACGTTTTACTTTAACACGACCACTCAATTGAATTTTATAACGTTTTACGATCCATTATCGGCAAAGCTTTTAGTACGGTTCAACGTTTCGGTACGAAACAATTGCAAATACAAAGTTCCCTCGACGTCTTTCAAACAGCTTTAACTTCGCGAACTAAAACGGAAGTATTTCAGACAATGTTTATGAATTTTTTTACTGAAATGCTTTTTCGCTCTAAGTTGGTTACGTTGCCGATCTGCTTCACCCCTTTTTACTTTTCAAAGTAATCCTTTATCAGGTTATATTTATTTTCGATTCGAATAATACCTTTTTACATATCGCGTTCACATTTTTGAAAATAAATTTCACTTATTTCTACTTATACGTCAATAAACTTCGTATGAAATCAGAAAAATTGAATATTTTACAAATCATTAATGAAGATTAATGACTTATATAATTATAGAATATATTAATGAAAATTTGTAACAAAATGCAGGTATATTAGTTTATGAGTAACCATATAAATTTGTGTTATTAAGAATGATATAAAAGATGGTCAATTTTCGATAGAACTAATTTTATTTACGAATTTTATTCGCATAGGGTCGAATAAAACCTTTTTACATATCGCGTTCTATATTATATTCTATAAGTGATTAATGAAGATTAATGACTGATATATTTCCGGAATATATTAATGAAAATTTGTAACAAAATGCAGGTACATTAATTTATAAATAACCATACAAATTAGTGTTCTTAAACATGATATAAAAGATGGCCAATTTTACGATAAAATTAATTTTATTTACGAATTTGATTCGCGTAAGATCGAATAAAATCTGCGCGACGATTAGTTCAATTTCCAGACAGGTGAATACGATACATTACGAGCGTAAAACCTGTACATCGATGAAGAAGGGAAACGAAAGCCCGAGCACAAAATGAAGACTTGCCGCGAGGATCATCTATCACTCGGAGCGGTTCGAATTAAATTTTCATCTACGTCGAGACAAATTCGTTGCGAAAGAAGGAGCGCCGTTCAATGGACTGCAAAATTGTGGAAATAATGCAGAGAGAAACTCGGAGGGCAGCGGCGGTCAGACAAGACTCTCTCTCGCGCGATGCGAACGAAGATGGTGGAACACCGTGGAAACGCGACAGTCCCGTACGGGTAACCAATGAAGCGAATGAGAATATTGTTTCTGCTGCGTTTAACGTGAAAACGCACTTCCTGTGCATATTACTCTATCTATCGCACGGTAAATATTTAATTAAGCACTGCGCACCTGAAACTTGAGCGTTATCCTGATTCGCGCGATATTGTAAATCGTTTCGTACGGTGTCAGATTTGTTTTAACACGTTAACCTGTTAGCTGCGTACAACGTATATACACGTCATAGGGAAATGGCAATTTTATATTTTATAATAAATACAATTCTTCTACGATTTATTGCAAAATGCTTATGGCGACATATTCATAATTTTCGTACGCTTTAGAATAATTATCAAAAAGACTACACCCGGTATAATTGATAAAACGCGTAACAATATTTATCTTCAAAATATATCGACGCAGCTAAGTGGTTAAGCGCCACGTCACCCAAATATGGATGACACTAATTTTGTGACCAATCTTGAAAATATAAAACATACAAAATAAAAAATGAAAAAATAAAAAACATAGTTTTACGGTGTTCAAAGCGTTGGATAGATAGATAACTGGAATTGCCCACTTCCGGTTTAGGCTAGTATACATACAGGTGTTTCACTTATAATATTAAATAATATTTTATACTATTATTTTCGAAATGATACGTGGTGATTTATTAGTTTCTTTTTTGACTGGAATGATACGTTTGAATGTTGTTTCGAAAAGGGACGAAATCGTGAGTAAGTGTACGCTTCGAAAGCAAATAACTAGAAAAGGTTCTTTGGAATGTATTGTCCTGTCAGTTTTGATAGGGTGAAGGCTGTTTGTGAAGACACGTTCGCTATTATACTTTACCTTGTCGCTCCGCTAAATCCTCGGCGGCGACACAGTCGTGTTGGTTGTTTGTTTGCAGACACAACTTCGCGCCAATCGAATTGTCGAAACTGTATTAATAGTTCTCTCACGAACTGATTGTTCAAGGCGTTCGGCTGCCTTCGAACGTTTCTTATCCGATAAAATAGATATCTATTGTATCATATCTATATAAAATGGCAATATATTATATCTGTATAATATGACAATATATCATATCTATATAATATGATAATATATTACATCTATATAATATAATAATATATTACATCTATATAATATAATAATATTGTTTCGGCGCGAACGAAAATAGAAGTGGCTCTGAGGCAACTTAATTGAAAGATGCTTTCAGTTATCGTTCGACTTCACGTTGGGAAATTAATCACAAGTGAATGTTTAAATAAATCAGTCAAGTTTACAATAAATCACTTTAATATTAATGTTGGACTAGCGAGGTAATGTTTCGAGAGACAGAGGTTCTGCGTTGTATGGTTGTAGTTGATTGAATGTTGCCTTGTATTTTTTGTCGGACCTTTTATACTAATTTCGTGGCCCAAGAGCGCACCAATCAGGGCTTAGCATTGACTGCGTGCAGCCGACAAAGGGTCGCATGGTCGCGCCTACGGTCGGAGTTTGCAACTTTGTTGCGCCGTATCATGTGGTACTTTTTACCTGACATTCTTAATTCATTGTTACGCCGTAACAAATATATTATATCTATTATACTAAAAGGATATAACCTCTTAAACTCACGAAACAGATTCACCACGCAAATTTAATATTATAAATATCATAATGCAATATACTAAATGAAATATAATAAATAAAATATTATAATGTAATGAACTATCTTATGTAATCATAGTCATTTCTCATGTCACGGCAAATCACCAACAAATTTACTCACAATTCTACAAAGGAATTGATTGCAAATATTACTTTAAAATAAAATAAAAAAATTCATTTAATATCATTCAATTCATCTTTACCAGGGAATAACTAAAACAAATAATTGAGTGAGATTAATTTAATATATTTTGTTTCCCTTTGAGTTGTAGAATAATTTAATGAGAATAATTGCAATGAGATGAATAATTTAATGAGAACAATTGTAATAAAACGAATAATTTAATGAGAATAATTGTAATGAAGTGAATAATTTAACGAGACTAATTGTAATGAAGTGAATAATTTAATGAGAATAATTATAATGAGAATAATTGTAACGAAGTGAATAATTTAATGAGAATATTTTATAAATGATAATTAATTGCTCTGAATTTCTGTTTACAGGGATGCGACAATCGCAAGTTCTATCGTCTATCAATCGAATTCTTTTCTCCCCGCCTCTAAAAGCGAGCGTGTCCACAAAACTTTGCTTCGAGTTTCGAACCGATAATCTCAGTGGAATTCAGCGGAGTAAGTCTGATTAAGACGCATATGGCTCGGCAATGCTAGAAAATAATCGCTCTGAGAACAGTTAATGCGAAACGGTCTGACTTCGTCCTCGAAAAAATACCGCTTCAATTACGCTTCCTCACAGGATCCGAAACTTTAATTGCGTTTTCACCGAGACGAGATTTTCGAAATTAGCCAAGCATAAATTTGCTTAATTTAGTACACCAATCTATTTCTTTATGTAATCGTATAAATTATCTTTCTACAGTGTAAATCAAATTAACTCTTTTACGCGCCTTATCGATCTTATCACGGAAAAAACGATCTTCTTCGTAATTGTTTCAAGATTCATGTTAAACTTAAAAATTTTATATTGCTTTAAAAAATCGAACGAATTTTAAAATAATTATTGAAGATTAACGGAGATCAATTATTATATTAATGAAGATTAACGATATTTTCATTATTTTAGAAATAGATGCGTAAACTGATGCTAAACTTGGAAGTTGAATAAAAAGATGGTCAATGCTGATTCATTAAAGGGTTAAATAGGTTTTCAGGAAGATAAATATAATCTATAAAATCGTCGATTATGAATGCGAGACCTGTAGAAAATCCAGCGTATCTACATATAGTACTTCAAGAAACGTATTATAAAAATCGATAAATAAAGTGGTAAATAAATCTATGCAATACTCGGTTATATCGTTGTCGGAAGAGTTCGTCTTTCAACTATGAACTATAAAAATCGTAACCAGAGAATTCAAATTTGTCGCAGTGCTTCTAATTCCAATAAAATTCTAGTAACATTCTAGTAACATTCTAGTAAAATTCTATGAAAATTCTAGTAACATTCAATTTAATCGAATGCAGGGCAATAAAGGGCGAACTCCTGAACCCAGCCAAAGACGAGCCGGATCCATTCGCGAGCCCCGGACATTGATGAACCGCAATGCAAACACCGGCTCGGAAATATTATTCCTCTTTCGCTGTCATCTGCTTGCGAAGCTTCCGGTTGCCAGCGATCGTCTATTATTATACTATTCATGAAATACGAGAAATCGGGTTCGGAGAAGTTGCGGCCGCTATCGCGTTTCACCCCTAAATTCGGGGACGCGGGACAATGGGTAGCAAGTAGATTCGCCCGGTCTTTGATCCGACTCGATGCGAACTGGCCCACACGCAGCTCGAAAATTGTTCGACCCTGTGTAATCCGGCGAAGAAGGGCCGCCGCTCCCGAATCGATCCAGTTTATTCTGTTTAACGAATCGTGCGACGGATCCCGTGGCGTTCGACTGAATTTCGAACTCCACTCACCGCCGACGAATTATGCTGCCCTTTCGAACTGCACACCGACATATTCCGGCTATAGACTACACCGGAATCAGATTGTGCTCGTTACCTGTTCACTTAAAGGGGTATTTGTCACCGAAGGAACGGAGAATCTCGGAGGCCACCAAAAAGATTTCGTGCACGCGATTGTTTGTTGGCATGAGAGAAATGAACTGCCGTTTGTTCTTTCATTTTTGTAATTTTATTAATCGCGAAGGATATTTGATGTTCAAAAAATTATATAATAGATTTAAAACATTTATCTCAATAATAGATATTAAATTATTGGCTATCATGGCAAACCGATTCACAGGTTACCGTTCGGGGTAAAAAGCCGATTTATAGGCTACCGATCGGTAAAGTGTTAACCAGGCCTGAGCGCGTAGCATGTTCCATTATTTTGCGAGTAAGTTACCACTGTTTCTCATATTTCTTTGGTAGACGAAATATAATGCTTGTTAACATTTTAGTCTTGTCACGATTTGCATAAACGTTAAAACAAGAATTTATATAAAGTTGCTACAACTAATTCATACTGCTGGTTTCGCAACGATCCAATGCGTTTCTGTGTGAATTTATTCTGTGGTATGATTCATTTAGATGAATAATAAGACATAAGTTGTAATTTTCTTAACACCGATGCAGGAATTGTTTAATTTATTATTGTTATAGAGACGAATACTCCTGTGTAAATTAGATATCATTAAAGTGGATCATTATAAAAGCGGAAATTACGACGTCATTTATCTTATCTATTCGAATGTATAGTTGTGTTAATTTTGAATTTATTGTTATATAAAATCAAGCAACATTTACCTCGTAATTACCATTTTCTACTGAAACTGTAATTAAGCAAAATATACTTGCACGAGATAATTAAGGTAGCTCTAGAATCTACCCATTTCAACAGGCGTTTCGTAAGGGTAGTGTATTACGACCCACACTATAGCGGATCTGTACAGCAGATCTCCTCTCAGGGAATGTGCTCTTGGCCACGTATGCCGATAACACCGCGGTCATAGCAACGCACGCGAAAATCCCATAGAGTCATCGGCACTCCTGCAGAATGCGCTGGTCAAGCAGCGGGACAGGCAAAACAGAGGGGAAACTAAAATCAACACCGGTAAATCAGCTCGCACCTACGTTTATCACAAAACATGTCACGTGTCCAGGTGTCGAACCGGATAATAAAACTTTAAAGACAAAGGGCAGCGCCGCGCACGTTGACGCAAAATATAAAACATATGAAATATATAAAATACACAAAACATATAAAACATATCGAAACATAAAAATATGTTACTGAAAAAGAAATTTGGATAGCGAATTTTAGAACATAAATAATTATTCACTACTTCTTTACAAAGTTCTGTCGTTTAAACATTAATCTATAGTTTAGAATTATGAGGATGTCCGTGCAAAACTAGAATCGTGAATATTTTCAAACAATTCTAAAATAGGATGTTAAAAGTTATAACTGTTGCACTATGGTGTATTATTGGAGGTGCTCTTTTTAAGGTAGTTAAAACTGTCAAAGAACAGATAATGGAGTTCTTAATAATATATAAAAATAGAACAAAAAGCCAATGATTTGACTAATGAGTCCAGTAACCAGAAGTCGAAACATTAAAAAGAAATGTATAAAATGTAATAATAATAATAATATTAATAATAGTTGGTAAAAATAATAGTAATACTAATATAATAATAGTATATATATGATAATAATAATAACAATTGGTCAATTTGAGAAAATTATGTACACCAAGTTCAATCCGATCCTCCAAATGAAAAATACCAATGTAACAATGCCTACGCCCTTAAAAATTTTAACTGATAGGTTTTTGTTCCATTGAGCACATCACTCCGACTATGTGGTATTTTTATAGTCGTTAGTACGGTAATTAACGCGTCGTTAACGTCACGCGGAACGAAACATTTGCAGACCGTTGGAGCAGCGACTAAGTAACGTTTTCCTTTTAAATCACGGGTACGTGGACAGAACGTAAGAGGAAAAAGTTTCGTTATCTTTTAGAAGCGAAGGCGGCATTTTTGTTTTTTATCTTTCAACGACGAAATGTTTACTTTCGAACGAAACGCCGCATGATTTTGCGATTCCGCGACATTTGCGATCGTGAAAGGCCAGGAACGATATTTAGCAGTGCGATATTTAGCTATTTGTGTTACGGCGTAACAATGAATTAGAATGTCAGGTAAAAAGTACCACATGATACGGCGCAACAAAGTTGCAAACTCCGACCGTAGGCGCGACCATGCGACCCTTTGTCGGCTGCACGTAGTCAATGCTAAGCCCTGATTGGTGCGCTATTGGGCCACCAAATTAGTATAAAAGGTCCGACAAAAAATACAAGGCAACATTCAATCAACTACAACCATACTACGCAGAACCTCTGTCTCTCGAAACATTACCTCGCTAGTCCAACATTAATATTAAAGTGATTTATTGTAAACTTGACTGATTTATTTAAACATTCACTTGTGATTAATTTCCCAACGTGAAGTCGAACGATAACTGAAAGCATCTTTCAATTAAGTTGCCTCAGAGCCACTTCTATTTTCGTTCGCGCCGAAACAGTTTGGAAAGTTCATTCTTGTACGTCATTTCTGATTGTAAATAATTGCAATTTTCATTTAGGTTTATTGCAAAGTTTATTGCAAAATTTTACACGCGTCCCTTGATTTCAACAGACTTCTCTTATAAGCAATGAGGGTACGAACACTTCTGGGGCTGACTGTACATATACGGTTTCGAAAAATGACCATTTGTATACTATTATTCCATATTTTACATGAGATACTTTTGTTAATCAACAAATAGTTGACTATAACATTTAAAACAAATAAATTATTATTACAGACTTTTATATTGGGTTGGCAATTAAGTAATTGCGGATTTTGTTAATAGATGATCTTAGCACATTCTTTTGTTTTAACAACGTGTTCAAAGTAATTAAGTTATAGTTTTCTTATTACCTGGACTTTCATCTTCAACTTGGTAAAAAAATTGTATCAATTAGTTATTTAGTTTCGTTTTTATCACTGTCCGAAGCTGGAAGGGCAAGAAGCTCATTTTAGACATATTTTATTGTATTATTTCCAAAATGGCAATATAGATCAAAGCACTTGATCTATATTGTTTTCTTGCTGTTTGGACTTCCACCTGTAATTTGGTAAGAAAATTGCAACGATTAATTATTTAGTTTCGTTTTAATTTCGTAGTATTATTTTTATTATTTTATTATTACATTATTTCCCAAAAAGCAAGCATCGCGAACACGATTTTTATGTTATATACAGTATATTAAAATGAAGCCTTGAAAGAAAGGTAGTCTCAAAATATGTTTTTATCTAATTGAATAAACTTATATTTTTAAGGAAAAGAATTGAATTTTCCTTCTTATTTTAAATCCGCAATTACTTAGTTGCCAACCCAATATTTTAGTAAGTAAAATGATATTACTAAATATAACAAATATCGTTGTAAAATTTAGAGAACAAGAAACGACTTTTACTTCGTAGCGTTCCGTACCTCAGTGTCAACTACTCGGCAATGCGAAAGGGTTAACTTCTATTAGTGCATCAGTGCGTGACACTGCATGCTACACGTTACTATATACAGTGCATACATCATGCAAAGTATTTTGCGATCTATAGTAAAATAAAAATCATGAGTAGATTGTAAGTTTATTGTTTGTTAGTTTTAATGTGAATCTTGGTAATATAATAGTTCAAACTTGTGCTTAAACAGACGTAACATTCAATTCGTTCCTCTATTTATAGCACACCCTGTACGTGGATTGGCGTATCCTCGTTTTCCATCGAATCTCCCAGCTGTGCATCAGGACTAAGCACAGAATCATTAGGAAATCCTCCCAACCGCACCGCTTATCGCAGCAATAATAATTTCGAATATTCATCTTTTTCTCTTTCGCGTTTGAATATTCGGTACACATCTACAGCGTGTCTCGTTTTAATAATATTAAAAATATTCGTCAGTGAAAATCTCTTTCGTAGAGACGCTTTCACAGATAGTTACAGAGGGGATGAACGAGTTTACCTCGCTGGCAGGTTGTTGCCGAAAATCATCGACGACATAGTGCACGTAAAAGCTGTTAGTTTTTTTCAGTAATTTCGATCATCGATCCAGTTTTTATACCTTCTGGTTCTCGTAGGTTAACCCGTTGACTATGGCAGACTTTGATACGCACCGAGTTTACTATGCGACAGGAATCGAGTTACGATGTGCGCTGAGAACGGCTAATTTTTCACACATATTAACATAATTTTTCACACATATTAACTTAATTTTTTACACGTATTAACATAATTTTTTACACGTTTTAACATCATTTTTGAAACATATCTCAATGATCAAGAAAGTAAATCTCACTACATTGAAATAGTATTATTTCTATCTTCGTATTCTGAACCGGATTGCTATACCGTAAACATTGAACATTTATTATTAACCCTTTGCATTCGAAGCCATTTTAACTGTAATTCTAAAATAACTTTACTGACATTTTATATTACAAAACGTATTTTAATCATACGAAATTAAATCTTGTAACTCGTGCAACGACAGTTATACTTTCAATAATTCTTGAAATCTAATCTTTCGTAATATAAAAATTATTTTAGAAGGTTCTGTAACAATTTTAGTGATGCCTCAGAGTCACCATTCGAGTGGAAAGGGTTAATGTAAAGCTTCTTTCACAACATATCTGGTAATCTGGTAAAGTTACGTCACATTTCTTACATTTGCAATATGTCTCACTTCTATTGTTATATTTTCCTCGCACTACACATTCGCGCCCTTTTGTCCAATTGTGCTAAGATCTATCGGAATAATTATTAATAACTAGCAAACCTGGCGAACTCCGTTCCACCAGATGGCTTCGTTTTTTGTAACATTTCGTTTGGGGATTAAAAGATGAAGAAAAGTTATTTTTTTGTTTTATAAACCATATTGGTTTGTAGTACATGCTATGTATCAGAGATGGCGCTGTATGTGAAAAATGATTTTCCCTGTTTTCCTGCTTTTCTGTTGAAATTTTCCAGAATTTTGGTTGCTATAAACCTCCTGGAGCCCGAGACCTTTCCAACGAATGCAAAACCGTGGAAATCGGTTCGTGCGTTCTGGAGTTATAGCGTCAGGAAGGAAAACCCGACTTATTTTTATATAATAGATAAACTTAATAAAATTAAATAATATTAAGTTAAATTAACTTAAATTAATAAATATTAATAAACTTGTCAGGACGCCCGTGGGCGTTTTCAGTGTTCCAAACGCAATATTTCCAAGCGCAATAGGCGGCCACAGTAGCCAAGGGGTTAATTGCAAAACTACGTGAACCGAGAGAGATTATTCCCGAAAAAAATTATAGAGCACGCGACGCGATGTTTTCAGTCGCGTATTAAAGACGAATGATGGGGATCGCGAACGAAAGACCGATAAGCACGAAGTACGACGAACGTGGCTGAATCCCGGGAAACAGCAAAACAATGCTGCAGTTCGCACAGTGCAGCTGCAAAACTATAATACAACGCGCCCGTTCCGTGTATTCGAACAATGTTCTTCTGTTGAGCATGTTTCTGACAAAAGTACCGCCCACTCGGATAACCGGTCCCCAGGCTGCAGTTGTTGCTGAGAATGCTTTAATAAATTTTCATAAAATATTCATACGTCGCAGCGATGGGAACAATTATCGTGAAAGATTACAGACGAGACGCCACGTTCAATTAATTTTCAGACTATGGACTTCTGGTGGCAACAATTTTGTCTTTATTTTTTAGGTCTAAGATGGCGACAGAATTATTTAGATTATCCGTTAGGGTGATCCAAGATTATTATGAAGAAAGTGGAGAGTTTATAGAATCTCTGACTGTCGACAGTTGTCATTGAACTGTGAATTTTATGCACTAATGCAGAAGAATTGAGAAATTAACGGAGTGTTAGCCAGATGCAGACATTTTTCCTTTGCATAACCCTTTGCACTCGAAACCATTCGAACGGTAAGTCCGATGTAATTTTTCTGGCTCGTGGTATTTTTATTTTATATAACAAAGTGCACTTTTACTATTCAAGTTTCACTATTTAATTTGCCAAATCTATACTTTGTTGGTAGAAAAGAGTATTAAGAGTATTACAAATGTTATATGGGGCTCCTGCTTCTTACAGTTGATGCAGACAATTTCCCTTTGCTTAACCCTTTGCAGTCGAAGCCATTCTAACTGTAAGTCCGAAGTAATTTTTCTGTCTCATGGTATTTTTAGTCTATGTAACAAAGTGCACTCTTATGCATACGAAATTGATTTTTCCGACTCATAGTAACAATTTCACCATTTAATTTTTTAAATCTATATTTCGTTGGTATAAAATTGATCTTGTAACTCGATTAGCGGTGCCTCAAAATCACCACTCGAGTGCAAAGGGTTAATATTCGAAGTCTAAGGGGTCTAAGGGTCCGTTCCGACCCACTCTGGAAAAATTAATACGAATGACAAATTTCTAACAACTAATTTCAATTTTCACGTGTTTCGACAAAGCCTATAGAAAAACTGAAGAGAATATGGAACACATATGTTGAAAATCGTATCAAAAAGGCTAAGGGGTTGAATATTCGCAGTACAGTAATTATTTATACAAGACAATTGAACAATTCTCCCGTCTGCATCGTATTTCACTTCTAAAGACAGCAATTTCTCGGCAAAGCTATTCCATTGCTAGCCTCGGGTCCCTATACTACTTTAGACACACCTCAAGGCATCCCAATATCTCTTCATTGGGTTTATGTTTCCATTTCGGCTAGAGTTACCGTTGCTTCGTAAATCATCGTGTGAAATAAAATACGAAACGGCACCTTTAGAATTTTTACCAGGAACAGAATGCTTTGCTTTTTCTGCTAGGAAATTACTCCAGACCAATGCAACAAATAACAATTATCCAAATCTTCCCATACTATCGCCGAATAGAACAGTTAGAGCAAAACTCTACAACCCTTTGACTGCACTATTTAATCAGACGATATTCGTTCCACCGCGGTTAACCTTTTGCCGTACTTCAACGAGTCGGACTCGTAACGATGATTTCTAATAATAAGCTGTTGACCATTTGCACTCGAAGCCATTTTAACTGTAATTTTCTGACGTATAACATTTGCATTTTATATAACAAAATGTGTTTCATGTATATGAAATTGAATATTGTAACTCAGGCAACGACAGTTATATTTTTAATAATTTTTGAAGTCTAATTTTTCATAATATAAAAATTATTTTGGAACGTACTGTAACAATTTTATTGGTGCCTCAGAGTCACCACTCGTGTGCAAGGGGTTAACTATGAACATTGATCCTTTAAGTAAAAGTCAAATTTTATTCTCTTCACACTAATATTTAAACATTTGAGTAGACGTCAACACAGAATAAAATTCCTTTTTCTTCTAAGAAATTAATGCGATCGAAAGAATTCTAATCATAGTAACTGTAAAGAAAATGGTACGACAAGGGGTTAAGAATTCTTTAATGATGTTACTACCCTAATAAAAGTCCTTTTTCTCCTAAGAAAGTAATGCGGTCGAAAGAATTCTAATCATAGTAATTGTAAAGAAAATGGTACGGCAAGGGGTTAAGAATCCTCTAATCATGTTACTACCCTAATAAAAGTCCTTTTTCTTCGAAGAAACTAATTGCGATCGAAAGAATTCTAATCATAGTAATTGTAAAGAAAATGGTACGGCAATGGGTTAAGAATCCTCTAATCATGTTACTACCCTAATAAAGGTCCTTTTCTCCTAAGAAATTAATGCGGTCGAAAGAATTCTAATCATAGTAATTGTAAAGAAAATGGTACGGCAAGGGGTTAAGAATCCCCTAATGATGTTACTACCCTAACAGAAGTCCTTTTTCTTCGAAGAAATTAATGCGATCGAAAGAATTCTAATCATAGTAATCGTAAAGAAAATGGTAGGGCATGGGGTTGAGAATCCCCTAATGATGTTACTACCCTAATAAAAGTCCTTTTCCTTCTAAGACATTAATGCGATCGAAAGAATTCTAATCATAGTAATCGTAAAGAAAATGGTACGGCAAGGGGTTAAGAATCCTCTAATGATGTTACTACCCTAATAAAAGTCCTTTTTCTTCGAAGAAACTAATTGCAATCGAAAGAATTCTAATCATAGTAATTGTAAAGAAAATGGTACGGCAATGGGTTAAGAATCCTCTAATCATGTTACTACCCTAATAAAGGTCCTTTTCTCCTAAGAAATTAATGCGGTCGAAAGAATTCTAATCATAGTAATTGTAAAGAAAATTTTACGGCAAGGGGTTGAGAATCCTCTAATGATGTTACTGCCCTAATACAATATCGCGTAGCGCGCCGCGCGGCCCGCCCGAGCAAATTATTTAAATTAGCGTCGCTTTCAATTAAAAAATTTCCCATCTCGGCGCAAAGATCAACAAAAGTCTTCTACGGTGATTATAAATTACGTTCTAACACCGTAACATTTCTCTTTCAGTAATTAGCCGGAAGTTCGTCCAGGACTCTAGTCGCTTTAGCGAAGCGTACACGCTCTGGCTCGACAACTCCGTGGCAGTAAAAGAGTCATTCGTTTCTTCTCCATTGTAGCCGCGCGGCGTTTTCATTCTCGCGGCATAGCTACCACCTAAAACTGGAACTGCCTGGTCCGTCAAAAATGTCAGACGTCGGACCGCTTGATTCGACGATCAAAACGTTAAAGATGATTTCTCGCGTCGCGCTACACGGAGAATCGAGTACGCGGAAGAGGCTCGAACGAAGAGGTCTTGAAAGTAATTGTTTTACGCGCAGCAGGACCTCTAATTTTCACGTTAATTAACGTTGCGCTTTTCCGGGCTTTCTAATTAATGCAACCAACAGAGTACACAATTCCCGATTAATTAACGGCTGCTCGAGTGGAAAGCAAACATTTTTCATTGACGGAATTACACGTTACCGAGCAACCCGATTGCAGCCCCGATTTACTGCACGTTTTTCTCTCTACCGAAAACGTGATTCTTTTTTTTTTTAAATAATTTCCATCATGGATATATTTATAATTCACAGTGATGCAACGAAAGCCTGTAAGTGCTTCCTTATCCCAAATCTACACTGTTATTATTATATTTAGAACTTGAAACGTTCGACTAACTAGTAACACGAATAACAACACTGCAAAAATATGTTTCTCATTTAAAGAACATACATCTCACGGTATTAGAAACATTATCTTGCCCATAGTTGTTCGGCTTCAACGAGATTTCCCCCAAAATACAATCCCCGACGAACCACCCCTAACGAAAATATCGGCAGAAAGATGAGCAGCCGATAAAAGCCGGTCGAGATCCAGCAACCCTATCCCACTGGCAACGTTTTCTAACCGAGTCCATCCACTTCTCTTCACTGTCCTTTAGGAGTTTGACCTCACCCTGCCGGACACGCGAGCAACACGCACGGGTCGCCGCTATAGCACACGTTTTAACCTGGTACACACCTTAGTGTAATCAAAGAAGGTCTCCCAGTCGGTCGGCGCCTCCGCTGGAGGGTAGTGGCGGGAGCATTAGCTCGCGAGACGACGTCAGGCGAGTGTCGTCGCCGCGCGTTGCCTCCTCGCTGGTGTTTCGGCTGCTGGGAGAAGGGTTCCGATCGGTGGGTGGCGAGACGAGAAGAGGGGTCGTTGAATCGACGGATCAACCGTTGCTTCTGTCGGGCGGGTGTAGGCGACGCGAAAAGCGTCGCGACTTTCGGGGCAGTTCTGTTCGACTGTGTTCCCGGGGTTCCGTAGCGGCGGGCGAGCAGCGGCCGAGCAGCGCGCGGATGGGGTACGCGGTCGCGACTGAACGTCCCCGGCGCGGCGTCCGCCAGAATGTTGCCGCTTGTCTAATAACGGCGGCGAGAAGCAGCGGGCTGCGCCGAGCGGTTGCCACGGCTCTCCGGCGACAGAGAAACCGCGGGAAAGACAGGGAAAGACCAGAGGAGAATGCACGCAGGATCGAGCGAGAATGGCCGGGCTTGTCGCGGGTGGGACCGAGAACGAGAGTGTCGGAGAGTGCGTGGAGCTGTCGCGCTCGAGGCGGGAGAGAGAGAGAGAGAGGAGGGAGAGGAAGAGACTCTCCGTTGCGAGCGAGCGAGAGAGAGAGAGAGAGAGAGAGAGAGAGAGAGAGAGACGGTTCGCTGCGAGCGACCGGGAGGGAGGAGGGTTGTTCGAGAGGGTAGAGGCAGCAGAGGGTAGAGGGTTGGGTCGTAACGCCCAGTAGCGTGCGAGCGACAGAAACGGGCTCCGATTCTTCGGCTCGAGAATCTTAAGGGCCGAGGTTGAAAGGAAAAATTCGGGAGCGGCGGCAGCCAGGGCTCTGCTGCTTGGAGCGCCGCGCGCTAAGGCCGGGAAATTGGTCGGAGAAATTGCGGGATGAAGACGCCGTCGACCGGGCATTCGATACAATACCGCTTTTTCGGCCGCTGTAATTGTTGCGCCAGGGCGTCCGTGAATTGAAATCTTTTCGGCGGAAAATACGGACGAGAAGTTCGGTCGCCGGGTTATTGGCGGAGCACGGTTGTTGGATTTTATGGATTTTTCGTAGATTTTCGATGGTTCCTAGATACAGAAAGTTTACGCGATTCGAGAGATGTAGCTGAAGGAATATTCATTTCGAGGGATGAGAGACAGATATAGTTGAAGGATAATTCGTTTCGGCATTGTCAGAAATAAGGAGTGTTAATAGCACGTGTGCCATTTATCGAACAATTTATTGTTAAAATGATTTATTATAATAACTCTATAATTTATTTTGGCATACAGAGATTACAATTTAAAACACAGTTTAAATTGTGAAATATCTGACTTGCGCTACTATGACTTTGAGCCACTCAGTTATCAATTTATTTGACAATTTTTCTGGACATACTTTACGATGAACTCTTTCTAAATAAGTTAGTCTTCGTGTGGACGTTAATAAAACGCGCG
This sequence comes from Augochlora pura, assembly GCF_028453695.1. NCBI lineage: Eukaryota > Metazoa > Arthropoda > Insecta > Hymenoptera > Halictidae > Augochlora > Augochlora pura. The sequence goes on from NC_135773.1 coordinate 19,846,912, forward strand.
GAAGTTTTAGTTAGTTGCGAGAACTTTGGACATTTGGTTCTGTAGAGACGACATTTTTCAAACGATTCTATAGAAGACAACATCTACGTACAATTTTTTATCAATGTTTATTTGATAAGTGAATTGTGTTCGAGCCACATTAGCTCTAGTAAAAATATACGTGCACGTTTTTGAAAACTGCAGTATAATATGATACTTTTCAACTAATTATATAGGTGGTTCACCATATATAATCGCTGCAATTTGCATGACTGTTATTATTCATAGCGAAAAATGTTACTCGTAAAGTTGTGTAAAAAAGGATTTTCCCTTTATATCTTGTGGTGTCGGATGAATATTTTCAGCGCGTGAATTAATTTTATTTAATGGAAGTAAAGTTACAATTAATAAACGAAAACAGAAAATTAAAGATTCTATACTATGTTATAATAATAAATAATTCTATACTATCGTTGTATTGCGTTTTATTGAATTTTGAGTATACTATATTTATACTATATTTTCTATTCATATATGCAATTTTTAACAATGATGTATTTTAACAAAGACAATGTTCCTAGAGCTTGACTCGTCGAAAATAGACATCTTCGATAGTTGTATAGAAGACGTTCATTTGGGCATTTGGTAATTAATTAACCCTTTGGGAACGAATGTCGACCTGTTAATGTCATCGAGGCTGGACGTCTTGTTCCAGTAGTTGCAAGCACATGATTTGCTTATGTACATATTGATAAATTCGACTGCGTCTACCTCATTGATGAAACTGTTCTTAAATTGTAACTTTCAATAGTAATATTTAAATCATTTCCTTCAATAATTCTAGATATCGATAAACTTTGAATCTTGGAAACATTAAACAGAACGAAACTATTTCTGTTCAGATAATCGAAATTTATGAATAACGCCGTATTCACCATTGATAATCATTTTTCCGAGTGCAGCTTTTACGCATTTTTCTCCCAATTAATTTTCCAAGTAATTCTACATTGATAATTGAATTAATTACTAAAGAAAGTAATTATAGTTAAGTAATCTTTATTTTGCATAAAAATCGTCAGTTTAGGCATTAGACAGCAGATTTCAGGCATTTATGGTAAAGACATGAGATTAAATTAATGATACTGTTATATTATATTTAAGTCAACAGAATTATTGGAAATTTATATTGATTTAATTTCTGTTTCCTACTGCAAATATAGGAAATGTTTATATTGCACAAAGATCCTCGGTTTAGACATTAGACAGTAGATTTTACGGTATTTATGATAAAGAAATGAAACTAAGTTATTGACACTGTTATATTGTCCTTAAGTCTACAGGATTGTTGGAAATTAATTTTTATTTAACTTTTAATTCTTACTATAAATAATAATTACTAAAGAATTACTTAATGAATTAAATTACAAGTAATTCTAAATAGATAATTGAACTAGTTACAATTGATTAATTTTCGATTGAATTTGAATTCCTGAATTACGGTTTACGGTACAATTGCGAAACGGCGTAATTGAAATACTTTGTAAAACACTTGAAATGAGAGCGGAAGGAAAGATCGAAAGGGGAGGGTAAACTTGGTGAATTGGGTGAAATTAGCGAAGTTTCGGAAACGTAGAAAAGTAGGATCGGCGCGTAATTAAGTTTTTGGGAACTGCTTATTCATTCTGTCGTTCGCACGCGGCTCCCGCAGTTTAATTGTTCCGTGAATCGTCGCGTTAACATTCCCACGAATATTTTATCACGTTCAATTAATAGTTTTGGATTATTGTCTTCGATACTGTTATCATGCACGATGTAAATGCACAAAAGTCCGTCCTGAGGCGACTTTGCGCAAAGGGGCGAGTGAAAGGATTTCATGGTAGCTTTGAATCCTGAGAACATTGCCCACGCAGAGGTAGAACGCTGGTAGCGTTTCAAGGGAAGATCGAAATTATATTCCAATTTCAACACCGCGAACATAGACAATTTTCGAAATTAATCGCCCAGGGATTGCTGCGTAGCTTTTGTGAATGTCATTTCTACCGTTTATATCAAAGGGTTCGTCGAATTACGAATCCGATGAACGCCGAGACTTGGAAGTATTTTATTAATCATGTAAATATATTCACACGAAACTAGCAACCTGTAAACGCGACTGATGCATCTCGTTTTATAACAATCACGAGATTGAATTTATTCAAACTTTCTACGATATTTTTTATAATTGCAAAAAGTGAAAAGAAATATCTAGAGAAAAAAATTGAAGGCTAGTCATTTTAATTGGTTTCATGGTTTTAGCGTTGATCTTAATTTTCGTAAAATATATAATAATTTTGTATTATTCCAAACTCGTGAATATTAACTTATTTGCACTGCGATTTCTTTCACTGCTACATTGTTTAATACTCCTTTAATATCTCCCCTAGTCGAAGAAGACAATTTTCGTTTCTTATAAAATCTGTTCCAGTAAAAATCATTTTAATTTGGAAGAAGTAATATTTATATTTAATAAATTACGTATGAAATCTTTATTTTACCTCCTTCCACTACAAAATATTAAGAGAAGAATTAAATGTTTATGTAGTTCCTACATTTTGCAATTACTGTAAGCATCCCTCACGCAAAAGCTAGTAAATCATCTCAATAACAGTGCAAAAAAAAATGTTCAAATTATCTTAAATTACCTTTAATAAATCATCTTATTTTTAAATTATTTTTGGAGACGATCTCATCGAACCTGTAGCAGCAACACGAAAATCGAATATGTACTCGAACAAGTACTACATAGTACGTGGAAAATAGAAAAGACTGGATTAAAGGGACTGCAGTCGGAGACGGGAACGATTGGAAAGAAAATCGAAAAAAGACGCAGTGAATTAGGAGCTGCGAGAAAGAATGTGTGCCATGGTAACGAGAGGAAGAAGCGTATATAAAGCTGGGGTAGTTTCGGTTGCTAACAACGGAATGCTGTGAAACAGTTCGAGGTTGCTTCGAGAATAGGACTCCGCCGGCGGAGGGGGAGAGAGAAACGAAAAAAAAAAAAAAAGAAAACGGAGAAAAGGCGGCCGAGTTATATTAACTTTCGTCAGCGTAACTGGAGCTTCTCGATGTAATCATAGCCGTCACATAAGAATTCTCATTTCGAATGCTGGTCCTTCGTTCCGATGCAACATGAAAACGCTCGAGAAGCGTTCCTCCGCGACGCTGCGAATTTTATCTATTCCCGGTAACGCGAACTTAACGGAATTAACAACTTCGCCGAGACTTGAAACGATTTTTTCCGTCATTAGCACGGTAATAAAGCCCGCGAAATAGGAGATAAACGTCCGTTCGGCCGACACCATAGACTGCCGTATCTGCATAAAAATCCGTTTCCGGTTACGACCACGGCATAAAATAATATTACAGGAAAAAGGGGAAACGCTAAGCGATAGAAGCATAATACAAAAGTAGGTTAACTGTATTTCGATTCTTTGTCGGTGTCTCGAGGAAAAAAAATTGTTCGACGCCGAGATACCGGGGCGATCTTCCCTAACAATTCACTAGTTTGTCAATCGCTGTGTCTGCGTATTTCATTGCTTGAAAAACCGGCGAATTTTTATATTTACCAGAAAGATATTCATTCTATTCGACAGCGAGCAACTCGTAGCAGAGAAGCGGATCAATAACCGGAGAAATTGAAAAATCAAAATGGAGGAATGCGAGTCGACTGTGATCCGATGTTCGTGCGAATCCGAATCATTCGAAACCGTGACGGCGGCGCACGTTCCCTGCTCGGATATACAACGACCGCGGTTATTTCCGGAGCGGTACGAAGCCCCGAAAAAATCGAAGAAGGCGTTCCGGGGGTGTTCGATATCCCCTTGGCAAAGGGTTCGCGGCGGTTACCGAAACCCGAGCAAGGAAAGACGATTCCCGTAAGAAGAGAGAAAGGACGACAACGGGTCGGCGATAAGAACTCGCCGTAGGAATAAGCGCCGCATGAAAGTTGAATAACGAGAGCGTCTCGCGGCGAGGGAAAGTGTATGGAAGGGGTTCGATGAAAAGAGAGCATCGACGGAGGAACGAGAACCAGGCGGAGTAAAGAAAGAAAGAGGAAAAAGAAGGTCGGCGGTTTAATTTTTACGAAGAGGAGGCTCGGGTCAGTCTAAAGCGGCGACGGGGTGGATTCGCGCGCGCGCGCGAGCGGCGGGAATGGAAAGCTCGCGGGAAAACAGAGGGTTGAATCCCCGGGTAACGGAAAGGCGAATGGAAAAGAGGAATGACCAAAGCACCGCGTACGATGGATACGAGCGAGGGCGAGGAGTGAGAGACAGGGGGAGGACGGGGCGGCGAGGAACGAGGAACGAGGAACGATGAATCCCCGGCGAAGTGGGAATAAGGCGCAAAGCGGGGCTGAATAAAAACGGGCGGGGTGGAAGAGGAACAGCGGATCGGGGTGGGTTGAAACGGAAAGCCGAGAGTAAAAGTAAGGAAGGAAACGGGGGATGGTGATACCGGGGCTGGCCGCGTGGTCGGGGGGAGGGCGCCGGCGGAAGCGCGGTGGGACGAGGACGCGACGATCGAGTGACGTCGGGGGTGGTATGGATAAGATGGAGAGATCGAGGGAGAGACCGAGACAGATCGATCGCTCGCGCGTGGGCGTACGAGCGAGAAAATTGCCGGACAGGGATAGACGGAATAAGTAAATACAGGATGCCGGACGAGGACGAATTACAGAGGGAAACGAGCACGGCGAGGCTAAAGATCTAGAGGCTGATCCTAATTCGGCGGCTGAATATCTGACGACGTGATCGGAACAGTGCGCTGATGGAGATACGATGAAGTCGGGTTTTGGTGTAGGTTCTATGCGCAGGCTGTTGCTTCCTCGAATATTGTACGGTCGCGTGACGAATTTTTGCCAGTTTTTAAGGGGGGGGGGGGGGGGGGGTCTGGTCTAGGAGGCTAAAAAGCGGGGTCGTTTTTGGTATCATTTTATAGCAAAAGTAGATGGGATATCGCTGGGATAAAAATCATGTTTCTCTTGAAACCATCTGTATGTTACGGACGTATTCGAACTTTGTGTATGAAATATTAGCTTGGGGAAAAAGAAATCCATTAATTTTTCGGTAGACGGCTGGAGTGATCGATATCTGTTAAAGTATCGATCAAACAATTTCAGATTTATGTTTGATGGAAAGGTGACATTTCGCACTACAAAAATTCTTTTTCTGTTTTTTATTTGGTCCATTCAGTTGCAAGCTACAGGGTGTTAAAAGTAGAAGTCAACATAGAGGAAATTCGGTACATTTTACAATTTTTCTTTGATAAAGGTGAAAATGCAAGCCAAGCGGCTGAAATTGTGAACGGTGTTTATGGTCCCGATACTGTAACAGCCAATTACGCGCCATTTTGGTTTCGTTGATTCCGTTCAGGTATTTTTGAAATTAAACCATGTGAGATCTATTAAATACGAATATTATTAATTTCTTCTAAATTGTAATCAAATAGTTTCCGTCTGTTAACAAAGCCTAGAAACGAAACTAAATAAAGATAATAAAAGAAACAAAAATAATCTGGTCCTATTAAGGAAAATATTAAGGATAAATGAGTGTTAATAAACGCAGCGTCAAAAGAGTCATAGTGCAAGGAGTTAAATAATTATTTCGTTCTAAATTATTATACATAATTTTCCAATGGATATGTTCCTTATTCGTGTACATGTATTTTTAGCAACGAAATTCGTGTTAAATCAACGCGAAAAATTCAGGAAACCATATGAGGCAGAGAAGAAGTTTCTAAAAATATCGTTTTATTTACGAAGCGTATGAAAAGGGAAGAAAAACAATCGACAGTTTCATTGTCGCAGCTTTCAATTACAGCGCAGCGTATTCGTTTTTTTCTACCGCAGACACAAAATCGCTTTTTACACTGGCGTGGAACCCGCATAAACGTGCACAAAGCGAGTTCAAAATGTCATGCGACTGTGATCGAAATCGTTGGGGAGAGACTTTTGTAAAATATATACGCAAAAATCCATGTGAATATGGGCCGCCCCAAAACAATGGCGCAGAAGAGAAAGATCTAGATGTATTAAAAAATTGCAGCGATGTATTATCTGTTGATGGATTTTTATTGTAACAATTTAATTGTTATGTTACTCATATCCGGGTAACAGAATTGTTTGCTAGTATTTGGAAATTAAGTTTTACGCTAATGAAATAATATTGATAAATTAGTTGTTATCATAGAACGTGGTTAGCCAATTTTTATTTAGTTAAATAAAATTCTTTGACTTTAATCTGATATTTAATAAACATTTATAAGCAATTGGCGTGGCAGTCGAAGCGTTGAAACGAGAGACAGATTAAAAAGTAGACGATAATATCGTATCCTTGAATATGCAAATTTCTCAGAGATATTCATAATGTAACCATTTGCGTTCGCTTCAAGCTTATACATTGTTATCATACCGGTAGGAATTAATTCTCGTGGAATGAAGAAAGTTTGTTAACTCTTTCTTGAAATTCAAATATATGTAACGCAATGATATGTTTTAATTTTATATAAAAATAATGAAAATAACGGAAGTGAATGAATAATATGAGAATGATACAAAAGAAAGAAAAAATGTAATTTATAAATTCAGTAATCAACGCTACATTGAATAATGAAATATAATATCGTCGCAAAAATTGTACGTTATATGAAAAGGATGCTACAACGTTGATTGGAAAATCATTTTGCAAAATTATCGATAGCATAACGAACGTAGAATTTGGAGAAATACGCAGTATATAATGAAACGGAGAGAAATGAAATTGCAGGTTACAGGTAGAAACGACGTATTTAATTACAGGAACAGCGGTTTGCATCATTAAAGCAATTATGATCGTTAAATCTTAACCAGTATTGAGATCCCGTAGAATTGAAATAAATTTGAATTTCTAGCATTTTCTAACGTAACATGAGTTTCCCGTGAACTACGTCGTGCTGACAAATCATGGTGACAAAATGAATAATAGACTACGAACCTGGCGACTCCAAGCTTCGAAACGAGTCCAGGCAATTGTTGTCGCGCGATTCTACGCCACAGCTGCTCGAATAACAACGATCTCCGCGAGCGACTGTATCACGTGCGATTAACCCCTTGACGTACAATTTTCTTCACAGTTTACCGCGATTAGGAATTTCTCAATCGGTATAATTTCTCAAAAGCGATGGAACATCAATGCTTATTCCACGCCTGAATATACTTAAATGCTTAAATATTAACCCTTTGCACTCGGTTGTCCCCTCTCAGGGGACGTCGTAATTCTAGTATATGACTAAACATTAAAGTTTATTAGCGATTTGCAACTATTTCTCCATGTCTATAAATTCATATAAATCGAATATTATTATAACAATATTATATATACATATATATATCGCATACTATATAATAATATAAATGTTTATAAGCGCTGGTAGGTAACATCCATGATGGCGCCGAGTGCAAAGGTTTGTGCAATATTTAACACTTTATCGGCCGGTAGCCTATAAATCGCCCCCCCCCCCCTCCGATCGGTAGCCTGTGAATCGGTTGCCATAGTAACCCTTAATTTGTTATCTATTATTGAGATCAATGTGTTAAATTGTACTGCAAGCTTCCACATTATTATACAAATTTTTAAATATTAAATACCTTTCGCGACTGAGATAAATAAAATCAAAATAGAAACGAACATTTCTAATGAAGTGTTAGCAATTTATTGCTACCAATTTCCACCACGAGTCGGACTCGTTGACGTACGGTAAGGGGTTGAGGTTTGAAAAAAATTGTCGGTGGCGCAACGAAGCGACGGTGTCGGCGGAAAATGCGGAGGCGTGCGTCGGCACGCATACGCGACAGTGGCGGAGGAAACGCGATAGCCGGGGCCCGTGGACAAACGGAGTCGCGCGATACCAGATAAAAATTGTAAAAACCGAGCGTCCTCGCTTCGCAGACACGCGCGAGCGCGGAAAAATAAAACCGAAGGCGGTCGGAGGCAACGTGAAAAATTGGTATGGAGGGAATAGAGAAGGAGGGGGGGGGCCGCATGTAGACGGACAAACGAGAACGGAACAAATGGCGGTGCTGTATGCGCGAGGCAACGCTGGCGTGTCCAGAGCGCGCGAGTCAGCCGGGGATCAGGGGTCGTGGCACCTGCGTTTATCTAACTGCAAAAAGAACTACTCGCGGATTAAACGGGGTTAACTTCGAAAAAGTTGCCAGAGAAAATCGGCCGGGCCTGATTTTGGCGAAACGGCGAAACCTTTTTTGCAGACGGCGGCCGCGAATCGATTCGACAAATACGGTCGAAAAGCTTCTCTCATAAATATTCGCGACAAACCGTGGCTGATAAGCGGTCGAATAAATCTCCATATGTTACGTAGGGCGTCTGCCTCGACGCAGCCATCGAACGATAATCTTTCGTGATATTTTCGCGAACATTTCGAAAAATTACGGCCTTCGATGAACAATGATATTCTTTCCTATTGTTCTCATTCGGTAAATCGTTTCAACCGTAGGCTGAAAGTTCTGTATCTCCCTCTCTCTCCCTCTTTCTCTTATCGAACGTAATTGCTTTACTTCTTTTCACGGCGTATGTTTGCCTCCGCTCTGTCGCAAGGGACGGCTTTATTTAATAATCACTGGACTGCGGCACTTCGGTCATTCAGATGAAGAATACGAAATGAAAAGTTGGATGTGATAGAACGTTACTTGAATTTATTTTTCATTTACTCGGACCACTCGCACGGGAAATGAAATTTCAGTTAATTAAAGCTCATTTTGTTTTAATGGAAGTATGCGATAGGAATTTTGAATGGCTGGGAATTACGGATATTTCATTTCGTCGAAAGAGATGAAGATATTGAATTTAAATTAATATTCCTACATGTTCTTGTTGTGAGTGAGAAAGATGTAATATCCAAGCTAAGCGAATACTACTGTATGAAAAGGGTAAAATGAATTTTCATGTTAGGTTAAGTAAAAAATTTAGCAAAAATTAATTAAAAAATCACTTTAGATTAACAGATCGATGATGAGTTCATATTGATATGATATTTATATAATATTAATATTGTATCAATTTTTTAATGAATTAATATTAAAATTAATGAGCTAATATTTGACCAACTTATTAGATATAATACTGAAAGTTCTAATATAATAATTATTTCATTAATTATACTTCTATCACGATTCGATTATTCAGTTCTACATAATTATAATAAAAATTCTACTTCGCGTTTTTGCAACCCTTTTTGTTTATCGTCCCAACTGCAATCCAGAACGAAACGTTTGCAGGAAATGGAACCCCGGCTGCAGAATATTGCGATTTCGAGATCGCGGAATTTATACGAATTTTCTCCACAAAAGTTTCGCAGCTCGTCGAATATTTTTCATTCTCTATCTTTCCCGATCTTCGTTTTGGCCCTCGTCCTCGGGCCGGCAGCGCACCGTTTGAAAAGCTCTCGACACTATTTTACATTTTTTCCCCCCCTCGGAGGAACGAGAGCTTCGAAACTTTTCATGGGTGCTCATTATCGGAAATTACTAGGCAACTACCGTTGCCCGACGAGCGACGAGCGAATTTTAATACTCATCTCTCGCCTCCGTTTCGGCATCGGGAACTGCCCGTTTGCAGTTCGCGTGCACCTGCGTCGACCATTTTTTCTTTCCCCTCCGACGAAACAGAACGCGTAGAACCGTTCTTGGATCGCGAACCTAGGGATTGCAAACGTTCCTTCAGTCGCTCGCCGAAACCGCGCTGTGTACATTGGATTCTACTATTTGAGTTAGCTCTGGCTCGGACTTGACTTAAGTTGCGGTTAGATTTGGGTTAGTTGCAGTTTAGTGAAATTTCGGAAACGCCGATTGGAGGGGTGAAACGTTTTCTTATACGAAATGGCGCGTCGATGATTTGGAATTGACAATTACTTTCGTTTAAAATTTTGTTTTATTATGTTAAACTACGTTATAATAACCCCTTGTCGTACTATTTTCTTCGCAGTTACCGTGATTAGGAATTTTTCAATTGATATAATTTCTTTGAAGGGACGGAACATTAACATTTATTCCGTGCCTGAATTGACTCGATTACTTAAATATTAATAACGAAGGAATAGAATTTCATTCCAATTTTAAAGAAAAGAATCCATATTTAATAATTTATTATTAGTAATTTCTGAGTTGGACTCGTCAAAGTATGCTAAAGGGTTAAGGGTCTGCACCGCCTACGAAGGTATTATGACATTTATAGTAAATTAGATAAATATGGGAATCGGATAGGAAATTGACATAATTTTTAAAATTTATTTCAAAGTTAATTATATCAAACTGTAGCAAGTACGTAAATATATTTCATAGTGTAATGAAAGTAACGTTAATTTTATAAAAGATAATTAAATGCTCCTTTCGCTGATATATTCATCATTTATATAACTTTCAACAATATAATAGATGTAACTAATAGATATAACTATAAATATATGTAACTACATCTTACATAACCTTGATTTAACTATAGCTATAACCTATATAACTATAGCTTACATAACTCTAACTGTACAATTTACATAACTTCCAATATCACTAAAATTATAAAAATATATTTAACTGTTGAAAATATAAAAGTATATTTAATATTTCGAATACAATTGCATCTTTCATTTTTATATTGGAATATAAAACGTAAAGATGGCTTCATAAAAGGCAATTTGATAGTATTAACTATTGGTTCCTTGATATTGGATATTAATCGTTTGTGTTTCAGAGACGGACGGAAGAAATCGTGTACGACGCCGGCGTTGAGGCAAACTGTTATAACAATATATCGAGGCGTTAAATTTACGGGGCAGTATACGCATCGTTTATTTTTATTACAGGACATCGTCGCGAGGACATCGATCTCAATCGTTTCAAAATGACGACGAATCGATGGGGCTGATCGGAGCTTCAATTTGGCCAACATTAATTGTCTGGAATTTTCGCCGATGTATTTTCATCTATAGTAATCGAAAATCGATAAGCTATTTCAGAATCGATAGAAATGTATTTAGGGTGCCGGAGAAATTGAAACTCAGATAAGAAGTTACAGTTTCATTCAAATTGCGCGAGGGCGACTTTTTACGACGCGACCCTTTGCCGCGCCATCGTCTTCTTTACAATTACTATGATTAGAATTTTTTCGATCGCCCTAATTTCATAGACGAAAGAGGAATTTTATATTTATTGTGTGATTATGTCTATTTGAATGTTTAAATATGGGTGACGAGAGAATAGAGTGTGGTTTCTATTTGAAAGAGTTAATTATTGGGTAGCATACGTTCATTGAATTACCAACGATAAAATACTTTACGTCTTTTATTACAATAAACATAAATGACGCACTGTCATTGCCAGATCTTACACAGGGTGTCCCCAAAATACGTAAACGAATTTTCATATCTTATTCCGCACCCTCTGGTGACGAGAAAAGGTAATATAAACACAGATTTGGAAATTATTGTTTTTTTAATAAAGGTAATGAAAAATTATAGTGAGGTATAGTACCGACAATAGTACCGATAAATAATAATATCGACATATCTCGGGGACGTCCTGTATAATATAATTTCCTTACGAAATATCCGATAGAACTTATGGTTACGCTATTTCTCATAACAATAAGCCAGTTTAAGCCGCTTCTTTGCGTTATTACACAGTGGAGGAAAGTAGAATATACTATCTAACTCTTAAAACCTCCTTGAAGATTTACAGCAAGATAGCCTTCTTGCGTCCCTAACGAAATGGTAAGAAAACGGATAAATTTTAAGGCATTATCGTTAATAATAGCTCGAATAAATAGAGAAGTTGTTTAACGAGCATTTTTATATGTGTAATTTAATCTGTATTTTTATATGTGTACTTCTAACGAGAATTTTTATATGTGTATTTTCACATTTTATATATAATTTCATTTTGTTCACAATATTTAAAAAAAATTAAGATACATCCATCGTTCTTCTGTCATCATTTTCATATCATTTCGATGCCACCATAACAAATTTATCGTGGTAAATCGAAAACGATCTTCTCTATCTTCCTATATTTTTTTAATAAACAAAGGTATTTGATTTAAACAAAAATATGCTAAATGCTTATTAATAAATACAGTAATAATAAAATATACAAAATAATAATCACCTGATCTTCTCTTAAATCCTATTGGTCTATCCAAAGTCTAATTAGAAGTGGTCCTAAAATATAATAAGAAAGTAGATGTAATAAGTAATATTTTTATTGTGGAACGGGTTAAACTGTCGATTCAATCGTTAAACAAAAAGCGTGAAATCTTATCGGGATTCACCAGTTGATCCCCGATTGCAAATTCGTGGCGGCTGTCTGCAACTTTACGGAACTCGATCAGATTTTCTATTAGGATTGCTTTCGCAGATATAGGAAGAGAAGCGAATATGATAAATCTCCCGCTTTGAGGCGTAGTCGTCGCGGGATCGCGGCAAGGGGGACGGGGGTGGGGTGGGGGAACTTTTCCGACGTCTGTATTCGATCTTTGCTTTCATCGTTCCGAAGGAAAAGCCTCCCGGCGACGAGGCGCGCAGTCCCGATGTTTTCACGCCAGGGAACACGTTTCCCGTACGTACTGTCAACCCTTTCGGCGCTATTCCACGCACGTCGATTGTCCCGATTATAGCATGCTGTTACTGTTAACGCTTCCAACGACCTCGCAATACGGTATTTGCCTGAAAACCGTGACTTTGTTGCTTACACGGTTAACCCTTGTTTGTACGATCAATATGTGAAGATTTAAATCCTAGATTTTTTAAAAATATTTTCCTTTTTCACGATTAATTGACGTAACAGGGTGCGAAGAATAGGGCTTTGGAGTGGATGTTCCGATATCTTGTTAATAGTTACGAAAAAGTTAGTAAAAAATAATAGGGAGAGATACTAGGGTATTTTTTATGCATGTAAGAATTAATTGTTAGTGATTTAGAGAATTAATTGTTAGTGATAGAGTTAGATCCTGCATGTTTGGATAAGATAGAAATTCTTGAATATCATTTATTCGAAAATTATTAATTGCAAGATATGTATCTAATTCTTTTTTTTAATATTTTTAATAACGATGAAAGTAGCACATCGATACGCTTTTATCCAGTGTTTTGCATTGCGATTAATAATATTACAAGGATTAAAATTATATCAATGCGTCAGTGGTCCTTTTGCAAATGATACTCACCTTATCATATATCAAATTCACCCTTTTGCGAATCTATAACTAAGAAGCTCTTCCATTACCTTTTTTTAAAATTATTTTAAGAAATGTCAAATGTTGTCCCGAAATTTGTTATTTTCCTCTATATAAATACTTCGGTTACGTCGTTGTTTAAGATGATAAAATAAGAAATATTTCAAATTATATTCATATTATTTCACTCTCAAAGTAATCGCAGAATAAATTTAGTTCGTAAAATTATGCATTTAGTTTGAAGAATGATCGATGCAATTTGCAAAAGGACGAATCTTTGAAAGTTGAGTTACAATTTGATTTTTACGAGTAGGACCAAGATCTATTCTCATGAAACTATCATTATAAATGATGTTTCACCGTGAAGAGACGAAAGTTGATTTAATATGTTACTTCAAGTAAGTTTATATCACGATAAATCTATAACTTTTATTAACGATAACTCAAACTATTTAATCATAAGATTGTATTAATAAAATACTGTGTTATTCTTTGGAGACAGTACAATATGGTTCAACATGATCGCACCAGAATTTCACATTTATGTCGATCATTGTGACAGCATTTCCCGCGCTCTTTTCATCTGTAAACATCCGTCATTGTAAATATGTCTCCTCCGCACTCTTTATCCCCCCGCCCCCCTCCCCCCACCTCCTGAAAAGGGTCAAGTAATCTCTGTAGAATAAACACCACGCGTGGCTGACCTAAATGTGTTAGGCGTCAAGCTCACACTCATATTCCGCTTTATTTTTTGTTTTACTGTCATTTCTGATAATTGTTAGCGAAAAAATATTCAGTTTGTACGTGGTTAACGAACGCGTTGTTGCAGATACATAAAATTCATTCAAGCGAATTTCTTTGAATATTTTAACTACTTTTAAATAGAGTATTACAATAATTATTACAATGTAACTATTAACAATAGATGATTTTCTCCATGTGAATTTTGCTTTCAAACAAAATTAATAATTTTTCGATAATATTTACGACATTGTATTATAAAAAATGGTATTCAAGATTTAGCAATTGTTTTTTGACTATTCGAAAGCAAATGAAAATTGTCATGGAGAGTATAAATTTTCAATTCACTCGATTGTAGAAAACAGTATCATAAAAAAGCCGTGTTCGCATAATCAGCGACGTTCTGACCAGTCTTATTGATCACTCGCTGCATCTAAAGTTCTATCGCTTCCGTAACGTTAAATATAACGTACTGTAAATAATTGTTCGTATCGTGCTAGCACAGAGAGCCAAGAAAGTTTTCGAACGCCCTTCGAAACCGAACAACTTTAAAATTTAGCGATACGATTTAAATTCCGTTCAGATGTTGGCGAGACCAACTTGCCGAACAAAGTTTCAAAAAGACTGCAGAAAGCGCAATCGAACGGAAAAATTAGAAATCGAAACAACAGACAATGGAACAAAAAAAAAGATTGATAATTGAAGCAATGCGTTTTATACGGTTAATTGACTTAAATGCGTGCTTATTGAAATTAGTTGACGCAGTTTTGGGATGAGATAAAAAATTAAAAGAACGTTTTCTATATTTCATAGTTTCGTTATTTTAACCAATAACAATTGTAATTGTCAACGGCCAGTAAACTAGTCTTTTTAGCATCTGAAATATTTAAATCGTTTGGCTGAATTTTATAGAAGTTATTCCATATTGAAAGTCTTTCGAATATTTTCGTGGTTCGCTCTGCATGAAGAGTAAGTAAAGTATTGAAACGAAGAGGAAAACGTTTCAATGCATATTTGATAGCGTCGCTATGCACGCGTTCGTACTGTTCAGCACTATCAAAAACATTTTCCGTGAATCACCGATTATGCTGTGTGTCATTTTTGTTAAGCAGAACGAGGAATGTCTGTATGCTGTGAAAACCTCCACTACTACTAATATTATTTTGATATTATAATATTAAAATATTACTATTTGTAGTATTAAAATATTACTGTTTGTAATATTAAAATATTACTATTTGTAATATTAAAATATTACTATTTGTAATATTAAAATATTAATATTTGTAATATTAAAATATTACTATTTATAATATTAAAATATTACTGTTTGTAATATTAAAATATATACTGTGGCGATGGAATAAGTCTCACGACTTCGGTTTCTCAGCGGAGAAAAGGAAAAAGGAGTCAGTTTCGTTCTGGACCCGCTGGATGATTCGTCAGTAAGGCTAACTAACGAGTTTTGCCTTAGATAAAGATAAGGGTAAAAGGACGTTTTCGGCGGTATATATACAAACAGGGACGGCATTAAGTAGCTTTCGGGAATGGAACTCATCTGTTGGTGAGTGTCGAAGGTAGTCGCCACAATATTATTTTGATATTATAATATTATAATATTACTATTTGTAATATTAAAATATTACAATTTGTAATAATAAAATATTACTATTTGTAATAATAAAATATTACTATTTGTAATATTAAAATATTACTATTTGTAATATTAAAATATTACTATTTGTAATATTAAAATATTACTATTTATAATATTATAATATTACTATTTGTTATATTAAAATATATACTGTGGCGATGGAAGAAGTCTCATGGTTTCGCAGAGGGGAAAAGGAAAAGGAAACTGATTCATCCTGAGCCCGCTAGATGACTCGTTAGTAAGAATAATTAGAGAGTTTTGCCTTAGAGATAGAGATAAGGATAAAACGACGATTTCGGTGGTACATATACAAATTGAGACGCTTTCAAGTAGCTTTCGCGAAGGGAACTCATCTGTTGACGAGTATTGAAAGTATTCACCACAACCTTACAATAAAGTTCTTTATAAAACTCCGTTCATGGCTCATTCCGTTTAACCCTTTTGCTACGGCAGTCCGTTCCGCGGGAGTTGCGCCGGTGAACGAGACACAGTGTTCGATGTTCGCACTTACGTCTTTAACCCTTTCGCGCCGAACGCGGCATCTATGACGGATATATCCGTCGTTCGGCTCTGCGAGTTTCTATGTGGATGACGGATATATCCGTCGTTCAGCTCTGCGAGTTTCCAAGTGGATGACGGATATATCCGTCGTTCGGCTCTGCGAGTATCGATGTGGATGTCGGATATATCCGTCGTTCGGAGCGAAAGGGTTAAAAACTCTAACCATCCATCAGAGAAGACTACAGACTCTCGAGAGATCCTTTTCCTTCTCCTCGCGACAGAACAATACCACGATCGAAACGTTGCATAACCCTCAATATTTCGTTCGTCCATCCTCTCGTTAACATTATTTTGATAAACGTGCCTGACCACGTTACGTAACACACAAACTATGCATGCGTCCCGATCTCTCGCGTACACTTTTTCGCAAGCTTCGCTGTTTCATGACATTAACCGATGTTTTATTCATGCCTCGCTCTGATCCCTTTAATCTTTATTTACCGATAACAAACTTCGAATTTCCATCGCGGTATGTTGACCACGGAGCACCGTGCACAATTTTTTTCTATTTGTTTCTCCGGGCGCCCGGTTTTGCGAACTCGCGGCCGTGACAGGAATTACACGCGACACGTCCATGTATATTCATGCAGGCATTCGATGCAACGTCTCGCGGCAATAACAATGCTACATCTTTTACTTTCATAAACACGCGCTAGATTCGCCGATTCCTGCGTTGCGCCGGAACACGAAATTTAAAATAACTGCGTGTACACGCGCTATCTGTATCGACGATTCCGCTATTGTCGGGAGGAGGATATTCCTGGACAATGAACGAACGGATAAATGTAACGATTTATGGTAGAAGATACTTGGGGAAACAAGTACGAAAATTTATCGCGTCCGACTGTTACACACTGCTGGTCTCAGCTATAAAATAAAGCCGATTGTTATCGATTTGATAAGAATTTTTAACTTCTAGCTTTTATTGTGCGAGCCTGCCATGTTTTAAACAATGGTAGGGGCTGTGTACTGTTAATCCCTTATGGCTGAAATGATAAAGTATGATGGAAGAAATATTTGCTTTTTATATCATTTTTACGACTTTGCATTATATACGTATTGTATTATAAATTATAGAACAACTAGTTTATTAGAGAATGTCCAGAACAATGATTAAAAGTAAAGTAAACGTTTCTGTCTAAAACGGCTTCGAGTGCAAAGGGTTAATCGATAGTATTCTGTATAAATGATTCCTGATTCGCTGCCACGACTTATATTGTTTGTTCCATAACTCCATTTTAAACTCATAAAACGAGTCTCTTTTTTAGATGTTTAGTTTTATCGGGTTTTTATTAAAATACGCAATTGAAATGAAATGCAAACTTTATTATAATTTATTTAACGCGCGCCAAACGGTCGAAGACGGAACCAACATAGACACATAATCAATAATGTAAACACGGTTTTCATGTGCTCGAGTTATCGTTATAAATGGTGCATCGATGAAATGGCAAATGCCTTGTTACTTCCAATAAATTTCAATAAGTCAACAATTTTAATTTGTCGAATAGACAATGAACGCTGAACCACGAATTTATACACCGTGGAATTCGCCGTTTAAAATGGCAGGATAACGCTCGTGAAGTCGCAATAATGTAACAATTCATTTCAGTTATTTGTACTTGGATTTCCCGACGTTTTAACGTCAACGAAAACGTAACCCTTTAACAAATGAAAATCTAATAATTGTTAAAAGCATCCAGCACATTAACGTACGTAAACTTGTTAAATTGCAGACTAGTTTCAGCTGGCACGTTAATAACCTGTCTATCTTGTACCTGCAGTTTCCTGTTGCCTTCCGTCGCCTTTCATCGTTGCAGTTCGCCGTTCGAACTATGGCAATATTATTCAACTCGATGTATCGTTTAATAATTCACTGTTTCGTTTAAAATGCATTTCGAGAAACATATTTCTGTTTCGCTAGTCTCGAGGCGACGAAATTGTCTTCGGGAATTTTATTATTTATTTTACATATATATATTTCATTATTTTTATATTTTATAATCGAAAACATGTGTTCGTATATTGTTTTTACAAAATGTGTTATTAATATTTCGATTGTCACTTTACATAACATTGTAATTAATTACTTACAATCATTCGAAATCGATTGACACGAGAAATGTAAGAAGATAATCAGAATTTTGATTTGTAATTACGGTACAATTAAATTATTTGTAAAATTATTTGCTAAAAGATAGGAAAATTAGTGTGGATTTCTACTTGTATCGATAATAATCAATTACCTCATTATCAAGCTATAATATGATTTCATGTTGACAGTCGTGGAAAATTGTTGATATTGACATAAAGATTAAATAATTGATTATAATTAGACCACGATTTTCATTCAATTATGATATAATTAACTAGGTAAAATGTGAAACAATAAAAATGTTGGAAGTATTTAATAGTAACCTCGCATTCTCTTTCATTCATTAAACTTATTCAAAGAAGAAATACATTTCTATTTAACTCCTGCCTCTAACAATCGAATCACGCTATCTTCATATTAAGCAATCATTCACGGTCATCATAAATTTCAATACGTTCGCTGGCTTCCAAAAAAAACCCGCTTCAGAGATAATAAAGATAAAATTCACGAGGGTGAGACTCGAGAGGGCTCTCCACGTTCCAGTGTGTCATAGATTTCGAACAGCCAATTACACGAAGTTTTACGTAGCCTCGAAAGATTGTTCTTTTACAAAAAAAACTTCACGAAGACGCACGACATGTCCTCGAAGAAAAAAATTCGACGATCGAACTACGGTTTTACAGGAGGCGGTCCGAGCGTGCGAAGCTCGTTTGCCGATTTTATGGTGATCGGATTCAAAACCGGGGGATTTGATCCCGCCGATGGGTTGTTTTACGAGACCACATTTTCAGCTGGCACGCTGACAGCAGGAAACAGCAGGATAGATGTAACAAGACCTTCGCTCGTCGTGTACGCGCAGTTTTCGAAATGTTTCGACCGCCCGGCCGCGCAGAGTGGCCACGAGTGCCAAACAGAATATTTCTCTATCTTTGCCATTTATCACCGGACAACGCCAACGTTTGATCAATGATCCCCCGTTATCCGTAACGCATGTAAAGCGCTCGATAAAAGTGGGCAACTATCAATTTGCAATTAATGAAGAATTCCGCGCGTACGAACAACTCGCGCGGATTTGATCGATTGGAAATGAGTCGTTTCCGAGGATCTGTTATTCGATGAAATTGATTAATAGACCAGTTTTTAAACGAAAATATACTGGCGTTTAGTCCGACATGTTTTAACGATTAAAAAGTATTCGTTTTGTTTATACAAGCGTTTTGTTTAATCAAATTAGTCGACGCTGAAATAACAGCGTTAAATTATTCGAGGATTTCTTTATTGACCCGAATAAGCTCGAATGAATCGTTGTTTAGGTGAAATAACTCGTTTCGTTTATACAAGTGTTTTGTTTAATCAAATTACTCGACGCAGAAATAATAGTCCGAAATTATACGAGGATTTTTTTATTGACCCAAATAAGCTCGAATAAATCGTTATTTAGGTGAAGAAGTTTGTGCTTTTTGTGACTATTGTTTTTCCAAATTAGATTAATATATTTTTTCGTGAAATTTCTGGGAATAGTGACAAGTTTAAATTTCAAATTTTCCAAATTTTTTTTATGCACATTTGAGGAGATTCACTTGTCGGAACGGAGACTGATGAGAACGGCCATCTAGCGATGGGTTTCAGAACGTTCTGTGCACTGTTATCGGCAAGTTGCTCGAAGATATGTATCATCAGAGCTCGATAATTGTTTTAAACAGACAGAACAAGTGAATTGTAAAAACATATCGAAAAGTTTTCCCAAACTGTGATACAAACATAATTTCAATATTATATTTCATTCAGGAACTGAAACTTGATTAATAAAATTGAAAAATTATCTATATAAATAAATTATATGTGAAGTTATTATCTCTTCAGGTTGCAACTTGTTAAAATTACAATTATATTACGCAAATAAAATTAATCCACCTTCTATGTGCGTTCACCATGCAACAAATTCTGTTTTGTTAGCAACTGGTACCAATTTTAAAGTTTAATAGATAATTGCAACGAAACTAAAAATTCAGAAAATCCATTTCTCTTACTATACTATGGATCATTGTTGAGCAAAATGACAATTTTCTGTATTAATTCTGAGCAGTAGATATTGTACAGAGATCTACTTTTCCCATAAACTTTATATCTCCAACTTTCAGCTTTCAACTTTACATTCCTTTAAAGTTTCAGCTATTCTATATTAAACACAGTTATTAATAATTATGGAAACAGATCTAATAGATACAAGAATCATTCACGCTTATTTCTGCGCGTTTTACGTGCTTTTCAATTTTCCATCGGATCATGGAAAGTCCATCGAGTTCTTGTTATCAAACTCGGATTATTCTTCGCGATTTACCGGATTTCGAGAACTGATTTTGCTAGTTACCACCTCGCACGTTATAAGCTTCTTATCTGGTTGATTAATCCTCGTGATTGTTTTATTGCTCCATTCGGAAGCTTTAGAGCTGGTTACCGCAAATTCGTGAACTACATAATCGGCGGGCCGGGTTTGATTATCCGGCGCGAATGAAGTCGGCGAGTCGAGATTCAGTCAATGCCGAACAAGACGAGCGATCGAGACAGCTGTTTCTAATATTGGGATGGAGAAGCGAAGCGTAATAGCGCGTCCAATGTATTATGCAGACCGTATATCGATTCATGAGAGCACAGATTTCGAAGCTGGGGTAAATATAGGGCCTCTCGAAATCTGTCAAGTATGGCCGCCGCGCCGAGAGTATTGCTACCGGGTTTACCGATTGTTGTCTGCTCCCCGGGATCGTAACGAGGCGAATCTATAAGCTTTCATCCATACCTTTTCCCTTGGCATTCGACGAATTTAATTTTGCTTGGGTTAATTAGAGCTTGAATCAATGATCCCTCCACTGTTTATATTAGGTCCTTGAAATAGTTCTCGCTTTCTTTTTTCCAAAATAAAAGCTTTATTTAAAATATAACGTTCAAAATCAGTTCACTCAAAGTATTGCCCATTACTAGAGACCACTTTCTCTCATCTTTCTGGCAGTAAAAGAATTCCGCGTCGGAAAAACAATTCGTCTTTTGAGGCAATCCATGAATCGATCCATTTTTTAGTTTCTTCGTAAGAATGGAAGCACTGCGAAGCCGGGCCATGTGCCATCGATCGGAATAGGTGATAATCGGAAGGAGCTATGTCTGGCGAATACAGCGGGTGGAGTAGAACTTCCCATTTAAGCGTTCCCAGGTAGCTCTTCACTGGTTTTGCAACATGTGGCCGAGCGTTGTCGTGTAACAAAATGACTTTATCGTGTCTCTGCTCGTATAGCGGTCGTTTTTCTTTTAGGGCTCGACTCAAACGCATCAATTGAAGTCGATAGCGATCTCCTGTAATAGTTTCATTCGGTTTGAGCAGCTTATTATAAATTCCACCCTTCTGATCCCACCAAATGCAGAGAAGAAGCTTCGAACCATGGACATTTGGTTTTGCAGACGATGTTGATGCATGGCCGGGCTTACCCACGATTTTTTACGCTTTGGATTATCGTAATGAATCCACTTTTCATCGCCAGTGACGATACGGTGCAAAAAACCTTTTCTTTTCTGCCATTGAAGTTTGTGGACAGTCCTAGGTTAGTTTTGAGGCAGTTTCGGTGCTTTTGTGATCATGTTCAAATAGTTTTAGGTTAGAAAATATGTATCAATTTTTATTTACGTATTTTCTAACCTAAAACTATCTGTTTTCAAAAATTTCAATAGATTCAGTCGTAACTTCCTTGAAATATTGAACAATGCGAACATTTAAGAGCATTTTGCACAATTTTGGATTCACTAAAGTTATTCTGTATTAAAATCAATTTTTATTCGACCTCTGTCTTTGGTAATTAACGAAGAAAAGATATCTTGCATCCAAGTCTACGGTCTCATATTTGAAGTAAGTTTAAATTGATAATTTATCCATAATACATTTCCTACCGATTTCCACTTTAACACTTTTCAGAAAAGTCGAGCACTCAGTGGGACAGTTCCTGTGCAAGGGAAAAAGTTGCTAGAGCAGTTTAGCTGCGTGTGAGGTAGTGAGTGGTGATAGGTGCGCTTCTGGGTAGGTTAGGGGTGGAAAAGTGAACTTCAAAGTTCAGTTTTGGAGTACAAGTTGCTAGTTCCGTGTGAATTGTCAAAAAAAAAAAAGATTCTGTGAACAGCTAGCGACTGAATCGTGATAAGTACCTGAGAATCGAGATAAATTCATACGTGCAATCATGTTAAACAATACATGCAATATATAATTTATTTACAGATAGGCTAGGTTATAAACAATGCTTTATTTCTAATAAAATGGGTAATTTGTTGGTTAAATTTAATAGTTGTTAATTCCGAGATGATTGTCGCATCAACCCTTTGATATAAAAAATTATTACTATTCTATTATTATTTATTGTATATTATATTACTATGCTATTATTATTTATTATATATTATATTACTATTTTATTATTACTGTATATTATATTACAATTCTATCATTACTCTTTTATTTTCCATGTTAAGCGAATTGCAAAGAAATCTAAAACAAAATTTTCTAAATAAAACAACAACAAGATAAAACAATATTTAATTAAAAACAATCGCAGTTTCGTACATTCGATTATTTTCGTACATTTTTCGATTGACTGATTTTAGGGGAAATTCGATCGTTCATTCAAGATAGAAATGTTAATTATCATTCGGCGATAGTTTCAACGGTTATCTCCTGTCCAGGTGTGTGGCTTTATTACGCGACAGTGATGCATTTTACGAGATTAGAAAATGTGGTGCATCAACGGGTGCAGAATGATATATTTACAAGCGTGCATGCGAACGACCCAGCGCGCGATGCCGCCGTCCACCGTTCCATGTAATCAAATTGTGACGGCTAATTAGTGAGTTAAATGCACAGGAAAGCCTTTGTCTGTGATAGTTAATGTATTATAATGAGATTAAATCTGACATGCTATTAATGTCAATGTTTCATACTTGGTGGTCCTAGAATAATTGGTCGTTCGAATGTTCGACGTATTATACACGTTATGCGAGCCACGTGGTCGTGTTCTCGCGTATTATCTTTATTCATTTAGTAATCGTAAGTTCCGTTTAGTAACAATTTTAATCACTCTTTGTAACTAGAAAACGCAAGTAAAATATATTAGTAATAAAATATGTGATGATTATTATATTGTGAATAACGCGAATATTGAACATAATATTGTTTGAAAATTCGATTAAATTCCTAATAATAATTCTGAAATCAACTATCAATGGTTAAAAATTCTCTTTAGAATAAATTGTTCAAAATTATGTTACGCTTTCGATAAATAGAGTATTAATTACAGAATTGTGGACCTTGATATAGATTCACGTATTTTTTTATATGTTAACTGAAAGGCAAGTGTTTAGAATAAATTGTTTAATTTAATTGCTTAATTTAACAATACAATAGTCAAGAGTTGTTATAAATATTGTTTTTACAATCTTGCTGGATCTTGTAATCTTAACAATGTTTGGCCTTTTTAATAGCTTGTAAGAAAATTTAATTTTCAAGTTTAATAATGAACGACGTGACAAAATGAAATTTTAAATAAATAAGTTTATCAGACAAAGGACTGTATGATTTTAAATAAATAAGTTTATCAGACAAAGGACTGTATGATTTTAAATAAATAAGTTTATCAGACAAATTACAGTCTGAATGCTTTGTATAAACAATGAAAGTATGAGGATCGATATTTAAGAGACACGTTTCTTACCGCAGGCTCCCTCTATTCTTGAAAGTTTTTAAGATAAGGGGTTGCATGATACAAGGGTCTCATAACCGCCGAGCTCCGACCTATAATGTAATTAGAGAATAGGCTACTTGGTCCCGAGAGTAACAATTAACTTCTTCATTGTTCTCCGAGATACCCAGAGGCTAACTAGATCTTTCGGAATCGTCGTGGTATGCCTAAACGTAGAAGCTCGCGGTCTCATATTTTCTAACTTTTCTTAGTATTACACATTACAGCAGTATTTTTTATTGAAATTTCACTTTACTTGTTTGTTATTTCAATTTTGTAGAATACATATCCGTAATAAATGATTGCCTCTTTATTAAATAGTAACGAATGGTAAGTCTTGTTTAAAAGATAATTTTACTTTTTAAGAACTTCGACTTCCACACCAAAATAATCTCAAATATTTTATAAAATTAAAACAATATGTACTATATTTAATTAAATTACGATAGCGAAAGTATGGCACATAATAGATTAACGTAAACATTAACATAATAGAATAGATCAGATTAACATAATAGAAATTATTTGTTTATTGTGAGAAAATGATTTCGTCATTCACAATATATCCTGCTAATACATTTCACAGTAATAATATTCTGTAAAATTCGGTGCTTTTCCAACAAGAAAAATGAAAGTATACTTTTCTGAAAATATCTTTCTGTGTCGCATTGTCTCGATGTTAAAGAACCAATAGGATTAAAACGTCGCTTTTTGAGAAGCTGAGTCTCGACGAAGTATAAATTGCAACGTAATAAGATTATTACGTTCTACCCCACTAATTATGTTTAAGTTGAGTACAATTATTATTACTTTTATTATCATTATTTTATTATTATTGATATTGTTACTATATTATTTCTATTAAGATGCCCTATGAGTTCGTACCTCGAATAAGTTTATCCCTTCCCTGGTGTTTATTAAATAAAATAAATTCTCAGCAATTGTTCCTCGGCTCGTAAATAAAAATGTACAATTTGGAAAGACGAAGTACAACGATTCGTTTCCGTAGCAGTTGATAATCGACGACTAGAAAAACGAGCGGCGAGGCTCGAACCGGAAGTGGTCCCGTGACATCTCTCATCGGGACAAAAAGCCCCCATTTCAGGAAACTCGTCCTCCGTGTTGCGGCAACGTAATAGGATATTTTGTTCCACCGTCGTCCACGTTCGAAGATTACTAGATTTTCAGGACCATTACAGCGGTCATTAAACAAAAAAAGGCATCGAATTCGGCTTTCTTTCCGTGAAATACGACGCCGCCGTCGTCGTCGTCGCAGCAAGAAACACTATTAACGGTGCGCGCGGCGGTAATGGAAATAAAGAAGGCAGGACCACCCCCGTTAGTATCAAGGGCGGGAACGCCTTGGAATAAACCGATAAATAAGGTTCACGCACCGACACCGCGACACCGCTGTTGTTCGCGGCGCTGCGAAAGATCCGCCGCAAGAGAGTTCCGCAATAAAGCTTCTTAAGTACACGTGCAGCCTATAGGTTCCGTCGGTGGTCGTTGTTCGAGACGATAAAAAAAATTGTTCCGGCGCGGCTTAATGCCTCGAACTTGGCCGCAATCGAATCCGCCATAAATCCTGACGGCGCAAAACTTTCCGACCGGAGTTATCGTTTCTATTACTTTCGGCGCGTGTAACTCCGCTACCACAGCGTTGCTCCGCCTCGCCTCGAGGCGGCGCGCGGCTCCTTCAACTTTTTGACACCGTCTAATACTCGTGTCGCGCGCCATCGGGCCCCGCAAAAAGTTGTATTACACGGCGTCGCGCGAGTCCGGGTAGCGCGCTTCGTCTCGGTTTGCCGGCGACAGAGATGTCCGATAATTGAGGTAGTCGCGGCGCGCGCGAAACGTTTTGCTCGGACGTATCGCTCTTGTCTTAATGTGCCTGGCCACCGAAAGTTCCGCGGTCGCGGCTGGTGCGACGCGTCGGGTCCTTTTTACAGAGTATCAAACCCGTGGTAGATGATCGACGAGTCGAACTCGCGACGGGAATTTTAATAAGAATTTAATCAATCTGAAGATTGTTCAATTCCACTTGGGAATACGAGACTGCTGATAATACTGTCGATACTCGATTATTCAGGCTTGATATAGTAATTTTCGGATAATAGACCAATATCTGACTTCATTTTCATCAATTCGTGCAGCAAATCGTTGGAACGATGGAATGACATCAGAGTAATCTAATCGCAGACGAAACGTACTTGGAAAATAGGGAATTCTGATAGTGGGGATATTCGAGACTGTTTTGTGCTTCCAAAATCGTTTGGTATAAATGCAATTTGATTTGAACATTTATAGCAACAATTGTGATAAACAAAAATAATGTAACAGTATCTTCAAATTCTTCTAATTCTTTTACAATTTCATATTTAACTTATTCATTTTTCTTGTAAGTAAATGAAATCCTCATTTCAATCGCACTCTTCACTGTAATATATAAATGAGTGTGCGTGAGTAATATATATATTCTATGATAATACAATTGATATGATAATACAATTCTATGATAATACAATTTTATCATTTGGGCGTGCTTCTCAATCGTGTAGCTTGCCATGGCGATTTGATATCTATGGTGGCAGCCACCATATAGTCCAGACCTGGCACCAAGCAGCTACCATGTTTTTCTTGCATTGTAAAACTTCCTTAGCGATAAGAAATTGGCATCGAGAGAAGATTGTGAAAGTCGATTGCAAGAGTTTTTCGCTAATAGGAGCTAAAACTTCTACGAGAGAGGCATTATGAAGGTGCCTTTAAAATGGAAACAAATTATAAAACAAAACGGTGCATATTTCACCTAAATCGAACAATCGGAAACATGTTAAATAAAGTCTTGAAGTTCGCGTAAAAAATAATGGATTTCTTTCTCCCCAACCTAATATATTGGGCTTCTGTTATGTACTTTTGATTCGAGGCAGGGTGCAAAAGATGATGCGGCGTTGTGTCGGCTAGGGTTGGGCCTAGTGCAAAACAAGGTGATGTAGCGTTGTGATGAGTTACAGAGGCCTAGTGCAAAATAGATAATAAGGGCTGATAAGGGCTATGATAAGGGCCGAGTCACAGGGCCCTAGTGGCGTCGTGGATACAAAATAAGGGCTGCGTCACATAGTCATCGCGTCGCAAACGCAGAGAGAAATGAATACAGTTTTCTCGAAGGAGCTCGCCGCGATGTCAACGAAAACTCCGTCGTTCGGGAGCGAGCGCGGCGAGGTAACGCAGCGATCGGGAGCCGAGGGAGGCAAAACGAGCGAAAGGGCCCTGGAAAATCCAATAATCGTTCGAACGTAGAGTCCCGCAGAGTCGCGAGTAAGGCCACTGCGTCGTTTCCCGTGTTCCCTCCATCTTGGAATCGATGGCAATTTTATCCCCCTCCGGCATCGCCGCTCGCCTAATGCAATTGTCTAACGGCCAATCAGCCGATTAATCGTGTATGACCAGGACCTTTACTCCATCGAACGGATCCTCGGTTCCCATGAATATTAATTTCATACGATTCACGGAGTTTCTAAGTGAACAATCAATCTTCGTTTAGTTTACTTTAGAATGAAAATATTGATCCCTCCGTAACAGACTTTAGGTCATTGTTGACTCGGTACCTGGAAATATTTCTTCAATTTTGCAGCCTTTTCTAATAAACTCCTTTGCGCCCCATGGGAGTGGCAGGAAGTGAGATGGGACTTTCACAATCACTCCCTTTGAATAAACGTAACTATTGTCACAGAATTTTCATAAAACATAACCTTGACATAAATATTGCCATAGAATTTTCATATAACATAACCTTGACATAACTATTGCCGTAGATAGTTTTTTTTTATATAAATAGATTTTTCGCATTAAATCCGACTGGTGAATTATAATTTTGTGTTAATAAATAGAATATTCGAAGTTTAATTCTCTTAAGCCTCTTGCTATACGAGGCGCCGTGTCGAAAATTCTAAATGTATAAGTAAAAACTGTGCTTGATAAAATAACGTTTTATTAACAAAAAAATGTTGTTTACAGCTTTGACATTAAAAGATATTTATATTAATTCTGTAATCTATACCGGTGACCACATGGACGCCGGATATATCGACATACGTCGGCACTCGTACCGAAAGGGGTTAACGAAATAAATTGTTGTATAACGTCAACATGATTCCATATTTATAACAATTATAGATCCATAAAGTTCGTCGATATTCGTACAAAAATCGTGGTATTGTTACAGAAATGTCTTGGACCGTATTCGACGAAACTCGCCCCTTAGTACCACAGAGAATTAATCGGCGACCCGGACAGCCTAATTAAATAAGTCCTCTCTAATTCTGCTACACGGGTCTCGATCCCGGCAATCCCCGTGTGTCCGGACGTCACGTCTAAATCAACACCGACGGATAAAGGTGAAGTTTGCTCGCCCGGAGAAAATATCGAAATTAATTTTTCACATTTCCGCTACCGGGGAGAGAGCATTTGATCCCCAATAAATTAAAGGTCGAGGGATCCGGACAAGAAATCGCGGCAATCGAGAACGGGGAATTTCACTCGTGCCGTTTCTTTTCCGCCGCGTATAACGGGGGGGTTTATTGAATTTTTCCTCGTAGCTGCAGTGCATCGAAGTCAACGACGGGAAAATTGAAAGTAAAAAGTTGGGCAAACAGAATCGGGTTAAGCCGCGGCTGCGATCTCGTTTTTAACTCGTATACGATCTGTTTGATCTCCTGCAGAGATATTAATTTATTATCCGTTACCTGTGTTCCGTGGATATTGACGGTTCCGCGTTTTCTTGAAAGCGAATGCCTGACGAAACGAACGTTGCGAACGTGAAACACGAATCTTTGGCTAGATACGATTCTGGTTTCAATTGAATGATGGCGAAATCATTTTTATATATTGGACAAGCAGTCTGGTAAAGGTAGAATATAGGTATAGAATATAGCTAGAATATAGGTATAGAATATAGTTAGAATATAGGTAGAGAATATAGCTAGAATATAGGTATAGAATATAGTTAGAAAATAGGTACAGAATATAGCTGGAATATAGGCATAGAATCTAGCTAGATTATACCTAAAGTATAGCCAGAATATAGGTATAGAATATAGCTAGAAAATAGGTATAGAATCTAGCTAAAATATAGGCATAGAATCTAGCTAGAATATAGCTAGAGTATAGCCAGAATATAGGTATAGAATATAGCTAGAAAATAGGTATAGAATCTAGCTAAAATATAGGCATAGAATCTAGCTAGTATATAGCTAGAGTATAGCTAGAATATAGGTATAGAATATAGCTAGAATATAGGTATAGCATATAGCTAGAATATAGATATAGAATATAGCTAGAATATAGGTATAGCATATAGCTAGAATATAGATATAGAATATAGCTAGAATACAGCTAGACTATAGGTATAAACTATAGCTAGAATATAGCTACAGAACTATAGTAATTGTAAATTTGTGTTTGGTAATATTATATACAAGGTGGGTCAGATTTCGTAGGAGCCAAATGTGATTCTATACGCGAAAATAAGAAAAGAATTTGGTATATTTCTTAATGTTAAGAAGTTAAAGAAAAGAAAATATCTTTGTAAACCAGAGATCCTGTTGAGATACCAGCGTCGGATTATTTGGTATCGTAGCCCAGTATTTTGTGTACTGTTTGGCTTGCGTTACTCAATCACGGGCCGGCATAACTCCGATCATTCCCGCAAACAAATCAACGCCGGCAAATATTAAGTTAGCAAGGTTGCAAATCAAGTGCCTCCACTCCGGTCCTGTGTTATTTGGCTGTTTGCGATTCACTTCAATGTTGCTAATCAAACAGGTGATCTTACTTGCCCGGCGGCTGACTGCTAAATTAATAAATACCCGTCCAGATACATACGTGGGGGCTATCGATCGTATCCGGTCACTATCCGAGTGTCGGATGAACGTGTCATGTAGATCTGACGGAAACTTCGCATAGGCCGTGAAATATGCGAGTTTCAAATTTCTATCCGGTGCACTGCTGCTCGTGCGGCCACGCGTGCAATAAGTGATATTCAAGAAAAACGAGGGTAATTGGCCTCGTTTAGAGCAATGAGCTAGGGCGTGATTCTATACGAAGAAATAAGAAATATAACAAATTCTTTTCTTACCTTTTCGTTAAAAATATACTAATTTATTTTCTTACTTTTTCGTTAAAAATATACCAAATTCTTTTCTTACGTGTTTCTTAAAAATGTACCAAATTCTTTTCTGACTTTTTCGTTAAAAATATACCAAATTCTTTTCTTACTTCTTCGTTAAAAATATACCAAATTCTTTTCTTATCCGAAGCTCCGTTTTCGAGAAAATTGACTTAAAATTTGTTTCATCTGATATATATATTTTTGTTAAAAATATATTTACATTTTTGTTAAGGTTATGTCTTCATTTTCTTTTATTCCTAAATTTTGACGACAGGGGAATTAAATTTTATGTCAAAGAGAAATCTGTAACAGTCATATTTGGTAAATCTTGTTATACTGTAAGGGTTGAGTAATCTATAATAAAATAAATAATATGAACGATTGAAAGCGATTGAGTTTTTACTGCAACAGTATTTATAGTAGCACCGTTGTTGTTTTCGGTTAATCACTTCTTCAGTTTTCGATCACCGTAAAAATAAATTATCAATTGCAACGAAAAGATACTGGAACCTCTTAGAATTCTTCTGTGGTGCAAGTGAAAATAAGAAAAAAAAGGCGGGAAAGAATTGATTGGGATCACGTGAGGAGTTCCTCAAGATCGTCTCTCTCTCTCTCTCTCGCCTCTTGAAATTTGTAATTCCGCGCTGGCGTTCAAATTTTGCTGAGCCTCCGCTTTTTATGATGCATCGACGCTTTTACGATTTTCAAATTATCATAGAGACCTGGAAATCCGTACCTGGATATCGTCGCGGTGAAACGAGAAACGTGAACGGAAAAATTTCGAATGTATCAGATTGTCCGGGAATGCCTCGAACAGTTTTTAAGTCGTAGACACGAAACGGCTTGGAAAGTTCTTCACGGCGATCCAATAAATAACTTTTTAACCGGTCGAAGCACAAACTTCGAATCTAAATTCATCCATGAAAAACGCGTATCACATTTCCGCGAGACTTTATGCTTGAAAGTTGAGAAACACTCGGTAGTATTACTTTATTAAAAATTGATCTTTATCATTAATTTAGCTTTACTGACAATATTAATCTCCTTAAATTAAATTTGCGATTTAACTGTGGATCGTTATACTTATAGTTATAGAACGTTTGGATAATTATTATTGTTATCATTATCAGAATATTATTATATATTATAATTAATATTATAATATGTATAATACGCGTAGTAAATTAATATATGCATATATAATATAATACGTGCAGGAAATTAATATACAATATAAATTAATATTGAGTAATTCAAAGCGTAATAAAATCGTCTATTTAATTATTTTGCAATTATAAAAATCATCACTGCAGGAAATTAAATTCTGTTTCGTTCCACTCCCTCGAAAATTGTCAATGAAAATAGCATGCACAATAGCTGTGCAGAAAAATTACCACGCATGAAAAGTAATTGATACTTCGATAAAAATATCCTGCAAATAATACATACCGTCAAAATTAATTGGCAACGTAGCAATTTTCGAAAGGAAAGTCGAGATTTATTTTTACGAACCGGGGTGTAGCCGGAAATGTTTGCATTACCGTGCGGCACTGTAATTCGAAAATATGCGACATTCTTCGTCCGACCGATAGCTGCAGTTATCGATCGGATGTACAAACACTTGTGTACGATTCAATTTAAAGCGCCGCGCGAATAATTCCATGATACCCGGCCGAAAATAGCGGCCGCGACTAATTAAGTAATTAAAAGTTAATACGAAATTCTGAAACCGGTTGACGTTGTCAATTTGTGGCTAACAACCCTATTAGTAGCCGGCTCCAGCTTCACCGAATATCTAATTAACATACCGCGGGATGTAAAAGTATTGTCGAACATTTTCATTCGAATCTTCCGCTCCAATTAATTTTTCAAAATCCCGGCTTAATTAGTTCCTTAAATTCGATTTGGATAGTTTACATATTTTCGACAATGCGATGAATATGCACCGATCTGTGGATCAATCGGGCTGATGCTTGTTAAATACCATTGTCATTGTCTTAAACGTTGAATGTTTTCAGATGCTCTTTTATACAATGCCCTGCTGCTTCTGTCAAAGAAGAACAATTATAACGACAGTATAATTTGCAGTGGATTTTATACAAACTACTTAAAATATAATATCGATTCGTTAAATTTGCAGTTTAAAAATATTAAAAAGTATTAACTTCGAGTTCAATTACTATCTGAATGCTTTTAATTTCAATAAAAACTATGGAAAGTCTTAATTTATCATTGAACTGTAAATTTTTACAGATTAGTGTCTACTTCTATATTAAAAATATTTTCAGAGCATAAATCACCTTCGTTGTGATTTTATAAAAAGCGTACGTGGAAGTGAAAAAATTAAAGATTTACGCGTAATTGTTTCATTTTGTATTTGTTAAGAAACTAATGCTTTTCGTCTATCTTTCTGGCCGTTGGTAATGGAACGATAACCCCTCGAGCGAACGGAAGCCTTGATTATTTTCTCGAATGTCTGCGCATTTATATATCCGAATCGATAATTTACTTGTTGCAACGGCGATCGATGAAAAATCTGGCGAATCCATTATCAGCAAACACATCAGGAAATTTCCATTCCCGTGGAGAACAGTTTTCACTTAACTCGAACCCGGGGAACTGACGCTAATAGCCAGAATGGCCGTCTCGTTTCTATCCACGGACCGTCGCGCGCCGCGTCGATTACTCGAGGCAGGAAGGTGCTACCCATTTTCCTCCTTTTCCACTATGTATAGCGATTTCTGGCCGTCTCCTATCCAGCCGAGATCGGAGGTTAGTAATGAGCGTTCGGGAATATATTCGCATGGGCTCTACGCTGGCATTATTTATATCGACGGCCGGATTTTTACGAGGATAAACGCGTACCCTAAACGTCCGCGACCTGCCCTTTTTAATACCAAGTTTACGGAGATTTTATATATATCGTTTCCAGGTTTTTTCGACTAAATCGACGATTTAACACTAGATTGCCTAAGCAAGTCATTTTGACTGCTTTTCAATTTCAATTAGAAAAATAATTATGTAAATAATGACACAGCTTCTTATAATTTTGTGACTCTTTCTACAACATATAAATGCGTTTATTAATCATTGTTGTTGCCCCCCCCCCTTCTTCATTTCCGGTATATATATGTGTGTTATACCTATATTGCCGAAAAGCAGTCATTTTCCGTTTTCAAGCTCCCGTCTTTCT
Source organism: Augochlora pura (assembly GCF_028453695.1). Taxonomy (NCBI): domain Eukaryota; kingdom Metazoa; phylum Arthropoda; class Insecta; order Hymenoptera; family Halictidae; genus Augochlora; species Augochlora pura. Next base: position 19,880,328 of record NC_135773.1, read on the forward strand.
AGTGTTAAGAAACTAAATATAGACTTTCTTGTTACGTTACCAGGGCAACGAAGTCTTGCGTATCCTTTAACAAATGGTTAGCAAAAAATAACGAACGTCAACTTTTCGAGAGCGTAAAAACGCGTCGCACGCAGCGTGGTAACGGACGATCGCGAACGAAATACGAAAACGCGTTGTTGCTGTTCGCAGGTGGTGGAAACGCGGGAAATTAACGCGAGTTTCCGTTCCGACGCGGCGCAAGGAAATTGACATTGAAACGGTTTGATGCGCGCCGATCGACGGCGTTCAAATAATAATTGCGACGTTCGCGGGTCAATAGCGGCACTCGGAACACAATCCGGCCCCCCCCCCCTCTCTCTCTCTCTCTCCTTCATTGTAAACCGGTGATCCTGATAGATGGGTCCCGCGATACTCGGTATTCCGTCGCTCTGTCGACACGCTCGTAGGAATTCTGCGCGGCTGTTTGCTTATTCCAAAATGGATACACTTGAAAGGAGCGCGGCGCTGCGGGCGTTACGCTCGCTTGCCCGACGCTCTCTGTACGTGACAATGCGTTGAAAATATTCTCCGACGTCGTTTTTCTTCTTCTTCTTTTCCTTTTTTTTTCGGGTACCTCCTTTTGCCTCTTTTCTCGGTGTCTACGTGTCGGGAATAAGCGTTTGAAAAACTCGCCGCACGAATATCGGTAATTCAACTCGTGCCGCTTTAACCGTATACAAAATAGCGGTGTTCGATGAAGAAATACGAGGTCGCAGTTTCCGCGGATTAGAGCTACTGGCTGTCGTCGTCGTCGTTCAGTTTCTTTGCTGCGCGACCCGTGTATGGGAACGGGATGGGGTATCTTGTGCATAGAGTTGGCCGGTATGTGAATCCATTCGAGCGAACGTTTATATGAAATATTTTTTAAGCTGTAATATTTTGTTCGAATAACGATTCAATAATTATTCAATATTCGTATCGAATTATTCGATGTTTCGTGGAATTTTGTAAATTTGTATTATAAGGGGAATCAACCTAATTTACTAAAAAGTAAGAAACGGTTTGATGTAGCAATCGTTATATTTAACATGGAGGAAATTAGTCGATAAACAAGTAAGCATTCTTACTCGATACAGTATTCTTAATATAAGTATTCTAATATAAATATTCTTAATACAAGTATTTTTAATACCAGTTTTCTTAATACAATTATTCTTATTATAAATATTCTTAATATAATTATTCTTAATATGAATATTCATAATACAAGTATTCTTAATATAAATATTCTTAACCCATTAACGCCCAAAATGAAACTGCAGTTTATTTTTCTATCGTTTTTCTATTTATTAGTCCATAAGGGATAAAATATGCTATATAAGAAAATAAAATGAAAAAGATATATTTACATATCAAGTTTTAGGGGTGTACTCAGCCGTGTACAATGGGCGCTTTAGGAGTGAAATTGTTTGAAACAAGGTCGTTCAACACATAGCGTTGTACCTGTGCAGGTACAGAGGGCGGTAATGGGTTAATGTAAGTATCCTTAATACAAGTATTCTCAATACAATTATTCTTATTATAAATATTCTTAATACAAGTATTCTTAATATAAATATTCTTCATACAAGTATTCTTAATATAAATATTCTTAATATGAATATTCTTAATATAAGTATTCTTAATACAAGTATTTTCAATATAAATATTCTTCATACAAGTATTCTTAATATGAATATGCTTAATATAAATATTCTTCATACAAGTATTCTTAATATAAATATTTTTAATACAATTATTCCTAAATAATTATTCTCTATACCATATAACTATCCTCAATCTTAACAAAATAAACTCATATCCTGATAAATTGTCATACGTGTCAAGTTTAAACAATTGACTATTCATCCTACAACGCCGAATAAAATTTTGAAATATAAATCAGAATAAAAAGCAGTACATAATAAAAATACTATTGTGTCTGAATATCAATGGAAACAATTGTATAATTAATTCCACGGCGCGAATTTTATCACCGTGAGGAACAAAGTCGTAAATAACGTTTGTTTCGCGTTCCATTCTTTCCGTAGAAAATAAATAGGAAGGATTGGCCCGCGCAGTTCACCCGGAAAGGATTTCTATCGGAAATGGTTTAAATAGGATTCGAATTATCGAGGTTCCCTTGGCGCCGGAATGAAGGTGCCCTGTTACAGCGTCGAAAGTGTTAAGCCCGAGTGTCCTTATAATTAGATAAATCGCGTTACACACGCATTTGTACACACAGGCGCGCCGTGTGTGCGCGCGCGCGCTCGCGCGTGCTCGCGTGGCCGCTTTATCCTCGCTACCTAATGGAAGCTGAGAGGAGCTATTACTTTACCTGCAGTATTACGAGCCGTGTTATCACTGTAAATGTCGGAAAGTGGACGCGTATCTTTCGCTCGCGGCCACCCTCATCCTTGATACACTGTAGGAGAACTCTTTGTACGGCTTGCGTTCCGAAGTGAAATGATATTAAGTTATTTTCCATGGGAAATTGAACGGTGACCCCGTCGCTTCAACATCTGTCGGTGCTTTGCCGAACTGATCCGATTAATGCGTCCCACTTTCGAAAAATTATTACTAAGTGGCGTGGACCGGTTCAAAGTGCTGTTACCCTACGATACGAATTTTACGTTTCGGTAATAATAAGTAGATGGTTCTTATATGCGAATTTTAAGCCTTTCGAATGAAATCGAACTTTCAAGTTCTAGAATTTGTTCTGCCTCGACTATAAAAGACATGATAACGGTGACAGTCTTTCTGAGTTAAGTGATTACTCTGTCTTTCATTTATTTTGTAATATTATTTATGTATTTATATTTTTGGATATGCAAGATATATTACATATTTTATTTAACTATAATTAATTATTTATTTTCTGTAAAACTGTTTCAGTGATAAGAATCGATCAAGTTAATCTCTATAGGGATGAATTTTTATGATAGGTCGTTACCTATCTATTTAATTATATTCTATTTAATTTTTTCTTTTTTATTTATCACCCATTTTGTAGTGAATAATTTCTCAATTGATTCGCATTTTCTTTATACATAGAATAATTTTAAAAAACTGAACGGACACATGCGTGTCAGTATCCCTGAAGAGGCAAAGGTTATGTTCTGTGATTATGTATGTAAGGTTATGTTCTGTGATTATGTATGTAAGGTTATGTTCGGTAATAATGTATGTAAGGTTACGTTCTGTAATTATGTACGCAAGGTTATGTTCGGTAATAATGTATGTAAGGTTATGTTCTGTAATTATGTATGTAAGGTTATGAGGTTAAGAAGATCGCGTACTTAATTAAGTATGAATTAAATTATTAAGTTAACCATTGTTAATAAGTATAATCAAATCCAGATGATTGGTCATTTTTCACACGGCTTTTTATATTACCAAGAGAATTATGGTCTTGGTCGTTCCAGAAGTTTGGAACAATTTTTATGAATTCCCACGCTGTTGTATCGCGACGTATACCGTGTGGCAGCTCTTTAAATTCAAGAATTACGGGTTAATTTCAGGGAAAGAACCGTTTTACATCTCTTCTTCCCAACCACGCCGGAGTTTATTAAGGCTAGTAAATTTAAGCCGAGTCCTTCTGACCAGTCATAAAACGCAATTTCGCAGATTGCGCTGTAATAGCGCGCAAGCCTTTCCTACCGGGCGCACAGCCGGAAAAAAAACCCCTTGGATTTTCGTCTATTTTCATGATTGAATTAATCCCCGGAATTAGTCGCCGCGGCATAAAAGGACCCGTAGATTTGTTGGCACGCCTCGGAGTAATGGCCGCTCGTAAGAATTACCGAGCCATCTCATTTCTCTTGAATGCGGGGAATAAAAGGAACGACTGGGACACATGACCGGGCTGCAAGAAAAACGGAAGGTCGTGGAGTCACGAGCGAATTGGGCGTATCCGAAACAACGTAACAAACCGATCACAGTTTTCTGGTATACGAAATGCGAATTAATTAGCGCTGTTGGTGGATCTACAGTAAATTTTCAGTTAATATGGAATCTTTTTATTTTACTTTCGTATTTAAAATTGTCTTTTCCTATTCTTATTTCGCCAATTTTTTTAAAATAAATCTTGGACGAGGAATTGTTATGCCAATTAATTATATAAAATACCAAGTTATATTCTATAATATTAAGAATATTAATATTAATATTACAAGTTATCTTCTTTAATATTTTCTCTGGTTGACTAACAGTTTTAACTATCTATAAAAATCAATTACAGTGCAGTGTTGATATTTTAATTAAAAACGGCCATTAAACCCTACGATAGTTGTTAATGGCACTATTTATTACGCAATTTTGCTTTTAGTTATTTTATGAAAGAGCAAATGAATTTATGGTTATGACACATATGTCTCGATTTAATTAAATGCTTTAATCTTGATGACAGATTTTTATTTCGATTTTAAAGGGATTGGGTGTGTAGAAGCTTTTGTTTGCAATCTTCGTTAATGTACCAATAAATAAACACTCAGTCAAATTGATGCATTTTTACAAAATGAACAAGTTTTACAAAATAACAATAATATATACAAATGAAAATATGAAAACCAGATTACCATAGAAATATTCTGCCAAGTTGAAATTTTAACAATAAATTGGTGTATACTACTATACATATTGTAAGTGCTTCCGAAAAATAATCGGTAATATTTATTTTATTAATATTTAAGGTGATAAAAGGATTTGTTAGATCTAACGTCCTATAGATCGCGTTTTATAGGACACTGTGCGTAGTGCTCTTGAACTTGCCCGATCCAGGCGTTTTCCGTTTCACTGTTTTTAATGGCTGCAGCCAACTTTTGGTTCGCCGACGCGATTCGTTGGTAAGGAAGTCGACGATAGAAAAGTTCGGATAATATTCTCTTCCATGCGAGCCCCGAAGAATATAGCGCTCGTAGACCGGGATCCGCAGGATATTGTACATTTCCGTGCGCGTCGCGCTATTTCCGTGAATTTCGTTCGTAGTCGATATAATCTCTCTCGAAGATTCAAAATGCCGGCCGTATGCACGCCGGCCGTATTTACGTTAATTCCGAGCATATTTTTGCCGTGGCACGCCGATCGGTCGATGAAAGGAAAGCGATATTTTTATTAAATTGGACCACGGGAATCGTGGTTCTACTTTTAGCTCGATTCCCGAAGGACGGGCTCGCCCCGTTCCATTTGAAATAACAGCAGGAACAAGTGGATGTTGCAGATGATTTTTCTGTAAACAGTATACTCCGTTATTTGCAGGAAATAAACAACAAATGAGAATTTGAAGTTGCGCGCTCTGCTTTGAATAAATATTGATCCATGTGTTGAGAAACATGCTCGGCGGAAACCGGATACGTGTGACGGATTTTTCAAGCGGAATATTTATTCGATACGTAACTGTTCAGTTGTACGATTAGAAAAATTATTTTTATAGAGAGCGGATTCCATAAAGTTTTATTGAAAATTATTTTGTACCATTCCAAGAATATCATTTATTTTAACGAATTATAAACGAACTAGGCGGAGTTCGTTTGGGAATTTCTTCTAGGCGAAGATTTCGATATACAATTATTCAATAAAAATATGTCCGGTAATACAATCCATTCATTTTATCGAGAAGGCTGAAAGTAGTTAATTAATTAAAGGGATAAATACTATTACTGAAATCATTCGCGTTTCTTAAAAGAATAAAATATCGACTGTTAAGCGTTTTCTTCAAATGATACTTAAACACGGTTATAAAAGCAATTATGGATCGTCCATTCGGTGCACGCTCTGTTGCCACCGGCTAGATTTTCTTGTTACAGTTGTTGTAATACAGCAACTCGGTTCCACAAACATGACACCGTCCACTGAATTCCGAATGCTCGGCGTACAACAGATATTTGTCTGCTCGTGCCTCGACGCGTCGTCCATTGCATTTTCGCTGCCGTATCGAGCGCTGTTGTTTCCTTTGTTCTCTGTGAAATTGATGTGTCGCATCAAGGGAAAATACTTGCACGTCCAATAATGCGTACTTGAATGTTCAGTAGTCTGTACTCGAACGTTCAATAAGGCTTGAAAACGTTCAAATAATATTTAATACTTGAAAGAAATGATTCTTCTTTGTTGCTTACTTTGTGCATTTTGTTTTAATCGTCGAACGTGCGAATTACATTGCGAAGGGGTTAGGCTGTCACGTTTATACCTGATACTTAATGCACAGAGAGTGTATTAAGTATTTAGATAAATATTTTTTACATATTTTAACAGTTGCATTTGATTAACTTCGATACAATCTGGTGCATCATGTATGATGTCATTAAATCGTACGACGTAACAATAATAATCTTATGATTTAATTGTATGATTGTACGATATTAATTAATAACATTATGAGATTAATAAATTAGTAACAGTATGATACATTAGTATCACTTCGGGTACCTAATATAAAAAATAAAGTTAATTAGTATACCTTTCAATATAGCGAACTTAGTAAACTTTGGGAAACAGTGGTTTACAGAAACATATTCGACAAGTATTTCTTTAGCGACCATTCATGTTAAAGGATTGAACAGGGCCGTCAAAGTTCAGGGTAAAACATGATTTTTGCGAATATTACTAAAACTGTTGAAGATACATGAATTATTTACGAGTTTAAAGGAACACACATCCAACGACAGTTTCCACATATCACTCTTCATTTGAACAGAATATTCCAAAATGTTTATTATTAATTTTCCTACACAGATGTCTAATCTATTTATGAATACTGCCACACATGCGTTGAGTTTTCTTAAAATTAAAATTATTCTAATGACAAAGAAAATTGTTGGATAGCAAAGCATGTTCGCGCCAACTACGCCGAACTAGTGCGCATGCGTCGCTGATAGGGGGACCCGTCGCCCGCGATCGGTTGGTTCTTTGTTCGCTTCCTTCTTCTCGTGCAAGCCGTCGTCGAGTGCAGTCACGCGTTTCTCATCTATAATAACGACCTTTAGTTAAATATATATATCTATACGCAATCTCCTGTAAAAAATGAGAATTATTTGAAAAAATATTCGCTACATAATCCCTTAGTAACACCGAAAAAACCTCATCGAACGAAATGAGATGAATTATAGATAAAAAATGAACAATTAAATAGATGTTTATCCCTGAAGAGAATAATGTATTTCAATTAAATATTCTCGTGCAATTAACAGTATAGCATTAATATTTAATCTACGATTTATTCCACAAGTATTGTATATAACGATGGCTGTCGAACAATGCTCGAACATCTGTCGCTGATTATATCTCGCATTTATTTATTTAATTACCGTTTATACCCGCTCACCCGAAAAATAACCGAGATTCTTCCGGAGGAATTTCCACGTCGAAAATATTTCCGGAATCGCGAGGCATTCGACCGTGCGAAGAGTTCAGAGAACGCTGACTCGCACTTTTCACTGTCGACCAGAATCCGGCCACAGATTAACACAACAGTTGGCTGCTCGATCATGCGTCCGCGACGATAATTCGGGGCGCTGTTACAACGATCACTCTCGATGGTAAACCGGCCGGTTCTCGCCCTTTCGATGATTTGCGACGCGTTTCTTACATCGGCGACCGGATTTATGGCGGATCGTGAATGCATCCAACGCCGGCGACGAATTTAATTACGGGTTATTAAGGCGCCTCCCGTTTCATAGACAGAGGATATATGAGCTTTAAAGTGGGCGACCCCCCGAAATTTATAGCTTTTATTATTTCGGCCGGCCGGCTACGAGCCGGCTGAATGCGCCCTCGTCCGACCGGCGTGGCGCGGCACGGCGAGGCGAAGTCAACCCCTGTAATAACAAGTTAGGTTGGCTAACTACCGGCCAAGATGAATTCGCTGCACATCCGTCCCCCCCGTCGCCGCACCGCGCCCTTCTTCTTGTGTTTACACGTAAGTCCGCCGCGTGAAACGCAAAGCTCCGGGATTACGCGCTTAATTCCGCGCGGAACGCTGCCTTGCTCCGATACAGCTTCGAAATCGAAATGGAATATGAAGCTGTAGAGTTATGGCTAGCTATAGCTAGGGGAAGAGGAAGAAAAATAATACGTCCGGCTGTTCACAATATCCGGCGTGCGCGGCGTTTTTATTACTTATTTCGGTCATTGTGTTATATTAAATGTCAAATCAATAATGAAGGTACTACCCCACCCTTCGAATTGTCTGCTACTTTTATTATTATTATTATTATTCTTTATTAACGGGCTAGTAAGACCCTTTTGTGTTGCACAGAGGTTGTATATATACATAGTCCGGAATGCATTTAAATAATATAAATTAAAACTTATAATATAAGAGTGTGTCATAACATAACCTTTGCACTCGAAGCCATTTTCATCCGAAATCCAAAATGGTTTCTTCTGATCTATACAGTATTTCTATTTAGTACAACTTGTTGCATTTTCTCCAGATGAAATTGTGCCTTGTGGTTTATGCAACAATTACATTTTTAACAACATTTAAATATGAATACATTTGAATATATAATACTGTATAATAATGAAACGAAATGGATGATAAATAAAAAAGAAACGATTGAATAGATTGTTCCTTATTATAAAAATTCATCCCTGTAAAGGTTAACTCCCAGTAATATCTGTTTTCTTTTTTAATAATTGTTTACAAAGGATACACTGTACTACTTTTAACGATTTTTAACACCTGCACTATGATTCCTTTCACGTTGTGTTAATTAGCATTTAAACGTTCTTAATAATTTCTTAGACTAAACAATTCCTATTTTTCATATTGCTTTTATTTAAGTTAATAATATTCATATGCATGAAATCTTTATCGCGAGCCCGAGACTCGTTATTATAGTGCAAGGGGGTTAAATACTTTACCACGTTGTTGGACACTATGGTAACATTGTGAATAAATTTATAATTAGTAATAGTTTATCTTAGATTTCTCTCGAGTTTCATCCACTCGACGATTCAGAGTCGCTGAGGGCAATGTCCTTGATAAAGTATATCAAGCTCGAAGTAATCGGCGAGTGGTCTCCATATTAAAAATTCTGCAGAAAATCTAAGTCGGTCGGGTAAAATATGTCGGAGATATGCCAGATGAAACGTCCGGGGGAACATAACTTCGGGAAGTAACGATCAAATTTTAAAGTCAACGTTTATCCTGCGAAAGATGCAGTCACGTTCAATGATGTAATTCTACTAATTGGAGAAACCCTTCGCCACGGAATTCAACGTAGATAAAATTTCGAAATTTCCAAATTTGTATAAATATAATTGTGCACGGAAGAAAACATTTTTAAACTTTGATATTTAAACTGTTTTTTATACATTAAATTTAATATTAATAGAAGAGTTTTGTTGACAGGTAATTTACAACGTTCGCAAATATTGTGCTGCTAATTTGGTTAGTACGAAGATAGTTCTGCGACTGTATTTTTATTAATTAAAACGCTCGTTTAATGAAGTATAGAGTTCCGTCGACGTGCAGTGTACATTTCCTTCGACTAAAGAGTAGCAAATATTGAGCGAGCAATCAAAATCGCACGAATATTTTTGCGACTACGAGCGAGGCTCGAATTTCGCGCGAGCTCTCTTCGTCCCCGGAAACGCGGCGCTGTAACTTTCCCATTATTTCCTGGAAATTGTAATCCAGCGTTTCTGTATCAGCCTGTCTGTTTGTATCATCCCTCTCTCTCTCTCTCTCTGTCTCTTTCTCTTTTCGTTTTTTCTCACGCGAACGGAATCGGAAATGCGTGACCCGCATCGCACTCATTTGTATTGCGTCGAGGGAGGGGAGCGTAGACAAAGCTCGCCCTGTGTGAAGATTCAGTTTCGGTGGCAGTTGGATTATAACAGCGAGTCGGTGGCTCACGGTCCCAGGCATTAAATAGTATTACAAACGCGAATATTTCTGTCGTTTTCCTTCCTTTTTTTTTCGTTCAACTTGTTCCCCACGGCGAAAGACTGTTTAATTAAATATTCTACTCTTTGCGACAGGTTTTGTCTCTGAATTCAAAGTTATCTCAACGTTTCGCCCTTCCGCGCGCCGTTTCGAACAGCGTTCTTTACCAGTTTGTGTTTACAGACGAGACGAGGTGGTAAGTTTTGCGAGCGGTATAATAACTTCGTTTCTTTTATTCGATATGAATGAAACGTTGTATCGATAAGTTGGAAAGAATTCAGCAGAAATTCTTATGATTCGCTCCATTTAAAATTGAAACACCCATACTGTATTGTTCACACCACAGTGAACCTATCTTTAACCCCTTGCCGTATTTTAACGAGTCAGACTCGTGATGAAGATTTCCAGTAATAAGTTATTAGTTGTGAACATTCATCCGTTCCTTTAACTAGGAATAAAATTTTATTCCCTCGTTACCAATATTTAAACATTCAAATAGATATAAGCACATGGCTTCGAGTGCAAAGGTTATGTCAAAGTTATGTTACAGTTATGTCAAAATTTATTTAACTATCTTAGTAATTGCATATTGTTGTCTTGTCTATTACGTTTATACAGATAAATTCATGGATGAATAATATTTGAATTACTTAAATACAATCGTAGACAATTATATGTAAGCACCTTCTAAGATGGAATAATTATTTTAATATTAAACCATACGAAATAAAACATTTTGGAATGCTAGGAACTTAATATTAGACATAAGAATTAAATGATCACGTTATTCAACTTTTTCATTCGAGTATAACAACAATTTTGTTACGCACTTCTCTAAAAACTATTGCCTCACAAACTAGAAAGCATTTGCTCCTATTTTAGAAAAGTTGCTCCATTTTAACGAGTTAGCTGTTGCAATTTCATTAAAAAAGTGTGTCACTGTAATTATACTGACCACGTTTAACTGTTTTTATAATTTTCCTGTACACAACATTTTTGTAAAATATACAATTTAACACTTTACCGACCGATAGCCTATCAGGTTATCGGTTATCATAGTATCTAATAATTTGATATCTATTATTGAGATCAATATGTTATATTGTACAACCGTAAGCTTCGCTATTATTGTATAATCTTTTAAATATTAAATATCTCTGACGATAAATGAAATACATAAAAGTCATAATATAAATGAAAATTTAACATCGAGTTAAATTTTCACGACCGAATTACCGGTTGGTAAAGTGTTAATAAGGAATATGAAAGCATATATCCTATGACAAGATAGCTGTTTTCGACGAATAAAATAGCAACATTTTATGTTACAGGAAAAACGTGACTATATTTCTGCAAAAATGTTAACCATATAGATATATGATAAATTCTTTCGCTCGTGAGTTATTATTAACGTTAATGCATTTCACGTTCTCCAGAACAAGTTCTCCACTTCACTCGACAAGATAGCTGTTTTCGACGAATAAAATAGCAACATTTTATGTTACAGGAAAAAAGTGACTATATTTCTGTGCAAATGTTAACCATATAGATATATGATAAACTCTTTCGCTCGTGAGTTATTATTAACGTTAATGCATTTCACGTTCTC